>NC_143132.1:33989621-34292651 GCF_059928025.1 Delphinapterus leucas
TATGTACTTTACTTATAAAAGCTCTTTTCAGGTTAAATATATTAGTAATTTTCCTATCATATATATTTTGAAAAAGATGCTCAGATTGTATTTCTTTCTTTTTTTTCATGCACTACAAAAGTTTTATAATTCGTGTAATCAAATATACCAATTTATTTTTTATGGTGTTTACCTAGGGAATCATGCTTATAAAAGCCTTTTCTCTTCCAGAATTTATATAAAAAATTATTCATATATTTTAAGTAAGCTTACAATTTCATGCAATATAATAAAGTGTGAATACGTCTGAAACTCATGTTTTCTTTTATAAAAACTGCTAATTTTATTTTTATTCTTAAATCTCAAATTCAATAATTTTTCAACCCCAAAATGTTATTATTCTTTCCTAATTCATTTGAAATTTCAACTCTGTTTGCAGTTTCAACTACATAAGTATATATGGTCAGTTTCCAGCATTTATAGACTATTCCACTTATTTTACCATTTATTCCTGTGCCTATATTTTGATATATATAACTTTAATTTAGGATTTTTTTTTTTTTTTTTTTTTTTTTTTTGCGGTACGCAGGCCTCTCACTGTTGTGGCCTCTCCTGTTGCGGAGCACAGGCTCTGGACGCGCAGGCTCAGCGGCCATGGCTCACGGGCCCAGCCGCTCTGCGGCACGTGGGATCTTCCCGGACTGGGGCATGAACCCGTGTCCCCTGCATCAGCGGGCGGACTCCCAACCACTGCACCACCAGAGAAGCCCAAAATTTAGGATATTTTTGAATAACTGCATAACTGGAAATACAATCAACAAAGATTTGATTTTCATTGAATTTTCTCATCTTCCCCTCTTCCTTCACCTTTATGAAAATGAGATACTAAAGTTGAAAAGGCAAAAATGAATTAGAAAATGATCTCCCTCTCTTTCTGTGTGTGTGTATATATTTCTTTTATTGAATCAACTATGACAAATGTTCTAAATACCTCAGCATTTTTATCTAACATAGTACTATATTCCAAATACTCTTACTCATTTATAGACAAATTTATTTGAAGTTATGGTAAAGAATTTATCCATTGTGAAGACCACATAAATTTTCATAATGCCATATTCAAAAGAGTTTTCAGAGGCCATTTCTTTTCTCTGCAACTGCATTAAAACAAAGACACTAGAGTCTTACAAGAGAAAAAATTTTCCTTTCCATTCACATGATCCACTTAAAATTGGCTGTGTCTTCCTTGGCTAGAAATAACTAGTTCAGATGCTATTGAATTTTTAACATGACTAAAAGAAAAAAGCTTTTAGACTCATAAAGGTTTATTCTTAGCAAAGAGTAGTAAAAGGGAAAGAAAAATTATATTGATACCTCTTTTTCTATTTCAGGATTAGCTTTCTCAAAGACACAGGGAAAAAAGGATTATAAATAAAAAATAAAATTTGAACAAATTACTTTGGCCAAAATATATCTACAGTTATATGCATAGAGTTTGAAGTTAATTAGTAGCCAGTACTAAGTTAAAAAAAAAAAACTATTTGGAAAGTAAAAATTACTGAGTGACCACTGTACAAAGTGTAGAGAGCAAACTATGAAAATTTTGTCTCTATAAATGACTAAATTCATAATTACCTGTCAAATCATCCAGAACAACTAGAGTTAAAATTTTAGGTTATTACATTAGTAAATATGGTCAGAGAGCTGGTGTTTTATCAACTCCTAAGTAAATAAAAAGAAAATTATTCATATAATTTGTATTTGGCTCTTAGTTGTGTTTTTTGTTGTTATTGTTGTTGCTTTGGTACATTTTAAATGAATGCCACTAGTGCTCTGAAGAGTCTCTTCAATTATATCAATAATATAGAAGTACCAAAGGAAAAGATGACTCGGTAGGCTTTAGAAATGTATCTACTTCGCCCTAACTTCTGTTTATCATCTCTATTTACCTCATTGCATAATGGAATAGATTGTTCATCTCCTATACAATGGCAAAGTCTTTAATAAAGCTAAATTGCATTCTCTCTAAACTCATTAAAAGCTTGAGCTTCCAATTGACATAAAGGCAAAAAGAAATTTTTAAAACACATATTGATAGATACATAGATGATAAAATACAAATAA
Organism: Delphinapterus leucas; assembly: GCF_059928025.1. Lineage (NCBI taxonomy): Eukaryota > Metazoa > Chordata > Mammalia > Artiodactyla > Monodontidae > Delphinapterus > Delphinapterus leucas. Next base: position 33,991,725 of record NC_143132.1, read on the forward strand.
AACAAGTAATTTTGCAGTCTGTATTAGCTCATTATTTTAAAATGAAGTCACATTTTATCTGCAATGTTTATGATTAGAAAATTGAGTCAACTTTGTTTTAAACAGTAATTTTCAGATTAAAGAGACCCATTTAAAACAATCAATGAAATACTGTTGGTAGGTAAAATTAAAATTTCAAACTTAAATTTTTTGAAGCATGCAACCCTAGGGGAAAATAAAACAAAACAAAAGTAAGGCTGACTCATGATCAATGTGGATCCTAGTAAAGTGTACATACACGACTTTTTAGAGTTCAGTTAGATACCGTAAAATACTTTCAAAGCATCACTGTGAAAGATTAGTTCGTGTTTGATTGTGCTGCAGCCTGCGAATACTGACTAGAATGTCCCCAGCTATTTATACAGTTGTTTGTGCACTAATCTATGAAATTTCATAATGAGTTTGCATTTTTCAATCATATTAACTTGTGTCTTTTTTTTCCCCCTTGAAAGCACATCTAGCCAGAAATCCATATCAGATGAAAAGAAAGTTGGTGTTATCGTAATGTATTCAAACACATTCTAAGGGGTGAAAATGTATATCGTGAAAATTATTCCCATTTCCTCTGCAGAAAATTCTTTCAGAGACATTTAAAAATCGTGCTGGTTTCTTTTCCTGAAATGATCTGAACGATTGAAAATATCAATAGAGGGCACTAACAGGCTGTTCTGGAAAGCCTTTCATTTCATTGCTTGTGACAATGAAACCAAGCTGAAAAGGCAGTGCCTTTTAGCTGCATAAAGTTGCAGTTGCAGTGGTGGAAAGAACAAAAAATATACGTTGTCCTTGAGCTGAAACATAAGTTCACAAACCTAATCCATTAGTGATTCACTTCTCTATATCAGATATTATTTACTAGCTCTATGGATTCCTTTTCTAACATACCTTATTTTGCCTGTGGTTCTTTCAAATGAAATGCATTTCTATTTTTAGAACTCATTACTGATAACTAAACTCAACCTGGGAAAATATTTACTCATGCAGTCAGCTCTTCGTGATATATATTGATGGAGCTGTATAGGAATATTCCCAAATAAGAACTATTTACAAATAATTATTTGTCTTGGCATCTTACTTCTATATTTTGCTTTTGAAGTCATTTTGGATATTAAGCTAATAATGATTATAGAAATAAATCTATGGTGATATCCAAACTTTAAGACAAGTAAGTAGTAACGGTGATCCAGAAGGAGTTGTTTATACTTTTTGGAACCATAAAACATGAGCAAGTTTATGAACACCTATGCTCTCCAGAATGTGATTTCTGGAACTTCAGGAAAATCTTTCCAATTTCAAGGGAGTTGATAACGGCAACTCAATCAACCATGTGTCTAGAAGCAGGAAAAATGGAGCATTCATGAATGGTGTTTGTGTGGACTACAGAGATTATCAACACAGAGACTACAGGTGAAGTCAGGGGATTACCTATGATGGGGCTAGAGAGCATCTGAAGTTTATCCTCCCCTATATTTGATAAAATCAGTCTATTTTGATTTTTTCAATGTTAAGCAATTTGCACCTCTGTATCTAACTTAAAGGCAGTCCCTTCTGGTAAAGATTCCTTGATATTTTTTTTCTTAGTTTTGAGTAACTAAGATTTCTTCAGAAAACCATCTAAATACAATGCCAGCTGCAGACTACACCACGCAGAGAAACACATTAGGAATCAGAGATAGAGCTTTGCATTCACACAACACCTTATAACTTTCAAGCCGTCATGTGACTTTTAGGAGTGTAGGTGATGATCCCAGTTTTCCTTAACTCTAAAATGAACACAATTTTGGCTGATTAATTTGAACTGAAGATCAAATAAAAATATAAGTGGAGCACCTGGTGTATTTCAGGTGCTAAATAAATGCTTCTTCAAGTCCTTACCTCTTTTGCTTTTAGACATAGTCCCTTCAGCTATAGAGGTATTGCTGATTTACAATGTTGTGTTAATTTCTGCTGTACAGCAAAGTGATTCAGTTATACATATATATATATATACAATCTTCTACTTTAAATATTCTTTTCCATTGTTTTATCATAGAATATTCAATATAGTTCTCTGTGCTATACAGTAGGACCTTGTTTTTTAACCATTCTATATATAAAAGCTTACATCTGCTAACGCCAGCCTCTCACTCCATCCCTCCCTCAACCCCCTCTCCTTTGGCAACCATCAGTCTGTTCTCTACGACTGTGATCCCATTTCTGTTTCATAGATAGGTTCATTTGTGTCATATTTTATTTATTTTTAAGTCTTCATGGAATTTGTTACAATATTCTTCTGTTTTTTGTTTTTTTTTAATGTTTTGGTTTTTTGGCACAAAGCATATGGGATCTTAGCTCCCTGACCAGGGATTGAACCCACACTCACTGCATTGGAAGGCGAAGTCTTAACCACTGGACCACCAGGGAACTCCCTGTGTCATATTTTAGTTGCCACATATAAATGATACCATATGATATTTGTCTTTCTATTTCTGACCTACTTCACTTAGTATAATAATCTCTAGTTGCATCCATGTCTCTGCAAATGGCATTATTTCATTCTTTTATACCAATTTTAAATTGAATATAACATGAGTTGGCAGAGACCGTATTATTTCTATAATCACCTTACCCACAGGGTATGTCATTTGGTTTAAGCTTTTCTTGTTTTCTATCTCCTTTTTTCTCTTTGCTAAGTATTTATTTCCACCAGCTAGCCATCCTAGTGGATATGAGCTAGTATTTTATTGTGGTATTCATTTGCATTTTCCTGATAGATAATGATGTTGAGCATCTTTTTATGTGCTCATCAGTCATTTGTTTATTTTCATTGGAGAAATGTCCACTCAGATTCATTGTCCATTTTTTTTTAGTTCAACATTTAATTTATGTTTTAATTTATTAACATCTTTATTGGAGTATAATTGCTTTACAATGGTGTGTTAGTTTCTGCTTTATAACAAAGTGAATCATGCATTGTCCATTTTTAGTTAGATTATTTGTTTTTAATTCATTAATTTGCAGATGTACTTTATACACTCTAGGTACAAGGGTTTTTTTTATCAGAAATGTGACTTGCAAATGTGCTCTTCCATTCTGTGGTTTATATTTTCATTTTCTTATTAATGTTCTTTAAAGCACAAAGGTTTTCAAGTAGTCTCTCCTTTCATTGGTAGTTATGCTGTTTATTGTCTATAAGTAACTTGATGCATATAAAATGCTGTATTACGTTCCCAGGGCTGCCATAATAAGGTACCACAAATTAGGTGGTTTAAGCAACAGAAATTTATTGTTTCACAGTTTTGGAGACTAGAAGTTCAAAATCAAGATGTCTGCAGGGTTGGTTCCTTCTGTGATGAAAAATCTATCCCATGACTCTCACCTAGATTCTGGTGGTTTGCTGGTAATTTTGAACTTTCTTTGGCTTGTAGGAGCATCACTTAGATTTCTGACTTCATCTTCCCATGGCATGCTGTGCATATGTGTGTGTGTGTCCACTCTCCCTTCACCTAAACTCAACAAATTACATCAGCAACAACCCTAATTTCAAGTAAGGACATACTCTGATGTACTTTGGGTTAGGATTTTAACATAATGTGTTTTGAGGGACACAATTCATTCAACCCATAGAAGATATATTATCAAATAAATACTAATTCAGTACTTACTTAGATTTTACTTAGTAAAATATTAAAATTTACATAACTATTTGCAAGGTTTTTCTCACACACTGTCTCCTTTATTTTTCTCATAACCATTTGGTATGACGATCAGTACTTTTATCTCCATTTTTTATATAAGCAACTGATGTCTATAAGGAGATTTCTGATTTGCTCCAGTTTATTAAGTTTCTATGTAACAAAAACACAGGGGTACGATCTACCACTCTACATCCTCTCCAGGATCTTTCACATTCCTAGGGTAATGCTTGTGATCATATCTATCTATTTAAAAGAAAGGTAATATAAATAAAAATAAATGTTACAGAAAAATGGCATAAACTTTTATCCAACAAGCCTAATGCCTATCTGCTTTGAATTCTATTCAGCTAGATAACCTGGGAGATACAGAATGAATAGAAAGCATTATCTATGCTTTCAATATATGTATTGTCTATCAGGGAAGTTACAAATAATATAGAAAATAATGAATAAGAAAACAAGGTCAGAGAAACTATGATAAATTGTTCAACTGTGTGATTCAGATAGTGGTCAAAGGAGAATTAAATTTGTGTGGATTGAACTGTTCTGGGATGGTTTTATTATGAAAACTGAACTTGAATTAGGGACTGATATAAGGGGATGGAGTCTGATGTCATAGAAAGGAAGAGGCATTCCAGATAAGGGCAAAAACATGAACCAAGTTAACAGATTGGAATTGTGAATCCTTTCTCTGGGGAAGAGGGACAATTTGAATTACAGTGGCTGAAGAAAAAATAAATTGTAGACTTAATAATGGTAATTAAAAAACAAACCTTACCATTCTTCTCATTTCATTACTTATATTTGTTGATTAATAAGTGACTGCATTAATAGCTATAAAATTCTATATTAATTCCAAAGCATTCATCCAGCAAAAAGAGAACCACTCTCAAAAATAAGATCAAGTTTTTACTTCACAGTATTAAGATAAATTAGAGCATATTCAAAGTAATGAATTGAAATCACTAATACCTTAAGTGCTTCTTTAGCCTACCTACTGGGCAGGTATGGAGTGTGGGCCAGGAAAGAGCAATATTCCTCTCCAAGGAAAGTCAACTCTAATCTGGTGGGTCAGTACTTTAACCTCACAGTCTACTCAATCCCTCTCTATTTTTCTGTAACTACCAACAAGGCTGCCAAATGTGATTCATGCACTTGTCTACTAGAAACTGAATGGGAGCCATCAACTCATTTCACACAGGTCAGCAAACAGCAATCAAAGGCTAATGGCTTTCTGTCACCACCGGCCCAGGCTAGGTGCAAAGGCCGACCTGGAGGTCAGAGGCTCTGCATCCCATTACCTATCCCAGGAACTATCTGGTCCCCCTCTAAAAGGCAATTTACTCGGTGCAAAATTGAAAGTACTACCTGATTTGCTGTTTCCTCAGTGCTGCTTTCAAAAATACTGAAAAGTTTCTAAAGTGACAAAGAGGCTGGCCTCTTTGTTAAGTGTTTGGCAGGTTTGAGGGGACAATGATGAAAGAACTAATAGAAAAAAATCAAGTTACCTTATGGCAAAAGGTGAATCAACATTCACTACATAACCAAGATGGGCTAAAATTTTCATACAATTGTTGCTAAATGCAAAATATAGTCACACAAAAGTGTTTTCAAGGAAAGCTTTTTTTTTTTTTTCACAAAGTAACCATTAACTGATATTAGTGATTAGAGATGGATTGGTTAAAAATAATTACTTTTCTGGCTACATCATCAGAAAACTGAAATTATATGAAGAGTAGCTGACAACACAATATTTGATATTAGTACACTATGAATCTAGAGATTTTTCTTTTTTTCAGAAACTGTTTGGCCCAAACAGTTAAATAAATAAGTTCTATAGTTCTTGTCTTTGATTTTAGGATAGCTTTGCCCTAAAATTAATAAGAAACTATCAACAAATGCAAAATCAAAAATTGTGGGTGAATATACTCTGAAATTAATGAAGACTAAGCTTCAGGCACCCGCCTAAAGCATTGGTCATATCCAAAGCTCTGGTAATTTTTTGTTGATTCATTTTGTTATTTTTCTCTTGAAGAAAGTCTTTCAAATTAGGTAATATTTAGGCTGCAAATAGCTTGGATGCACCCCTATCAACTGACTAATCCTATTATGAATCTATAAAAACCTATAAACACTATGTCTAACTGTGCTTTCTCAGTCTACAGAAAAATCACTAGAAACAATGTTTGAACAGACTCCTCTCTGTGAGCCTCAGGAGGGAGACACAGCCCAAAAAGTGGTTGCAGCATTTTCTCATGTTATTTCATAGCATAACTACTCAGAGATGCACACACAAAAACAAGTACAAATGCAAATTCAAAGATAAAGGCAGAGTGGAAACAGATACTACATCTGAAAAAATTCTCAATGATTCTACTTAGGAAGAAATCGAAAATATCTTTCACTGTGAATGAGATAATTAGTAAGACATAAAATTATAGTTAACACAGAAATTACATGACTTTCAATAAAAAAATCCCAGCTTGTCAGTAATGCTTTGTAGTGTGAAATAATTCTCAGAACTCATGCTTTACAAGACTCTATATTATTTATTTTATAATAACCATAATGATTCACCATAGCCATTGACTTGCATAAATTGTGTATATGTGTGTGTATACTAGATTATTCAAAGTTTTATATATGTATAAATATTGTTAGGAATATGTCAGTCATGTTTTTCAACACATCACAGAAAGCTCTTCCTAGAATTATCTTTAAAATACTGACATATGAAAAATATCTTAGAGTCAAATCAAAGTTTAGGAATATCCTGAGTCGGCCCAGCCACTCCACGGCACGTGGGATCCTCCCAGACCGGGACACAAACCTGTTTCCCCTACATTGGCAGGCGGACTCTCAACCACTGTGCCACCAGGGAAGCCCCTTTGCTAATGCTTTTAAAAATTATTTAGACTTAGAGAAAAGTTGAAAAAAGTATAGGAAGTTCTCATATACCCTTTACCCAGGTTTCATAAATGTTAATATCTTATACAATCATAGTGCATTTATCAAAACCAGGAAATTAACAGGGGTCAATACTACTAACTAAACTACAGAGCTTATTTGAATTTCACTCATTTTCCCATAGTGTCCTTTCAGGGTCCAATCCAGGGTCCCACAGTGTACTTCATTTTTCTTTCCCTAGTTTCCTCCAATCTGTGACAATTTTTCAGTCTTTCCTAGTCTTTCATTCTGAAGCTTCTCTTCTAATAGGAATTTCATTTATTTTCTGAAGCATCAGTTTCCACCGACTATTGCCACAATAATGTTATTACTATGCCAACCCACTAAGTTAAATGAGAAATCACCATTCATTTTGTGAAAATATGTAAAACAACACAAATATTTAGGGTCATGTAAGGAAGAATAATTTGAACATGTATATTGTTCACATATAATCATATATTTTTCCATTTTCTCATTAGCACAATATCTGAGAAATAGTGTTGTTTAATCTCATTTTATATGTGATGAAACTGAAGCTCAGAAAAGGTACTTTCCCCAAATTGCTTAGCTGATTAGTAGCAAACCAGAATTTTAAAACAATATATTTTGTATTACAATTCATATGTTCTAGACAATCTCCAATGCATGACAACTACATATGATTAGAGTTTCATAGACTGTAAGACCTAACTCCTAACGCATCTACATCCTTTTTAGCTGTCCTGCGCAGCTTCAGCTGCTCACTCACAATAAAATATGACACAGCCCTATAGAACCGTTGGTTGCCAAGTCCTGGTATGGTCAATAGATTGTCAAGTTTGTACTTAATTTTTCTATTTTTCCATTAGGCAGTGTCAAATATTACATATACACAAATAATAAGCCTTTCTAACATCTTTCACATGAATTTCAATGAGCCAGAGTCCCTTAGTCCTTTAGTACTGAACACCAGTACTAAATTTCTCCCTTCACATTACCTCCCAGTTTTGAAAGGAATCACATTCAGAGACGTCTACCCACATACCCTTCCCCAGATTTCCTTGTCACCAAGGTACCATGCAATCCGAGCTGTCCATCATGCACTAGGTGTTTTCTGTCTCAATAAGTCATAAAGTTGTGCACACACAGCAGCACTCCATCATCAAATGGAAGTGGTATACATGTGACTGACTGGTGTATTCAGGCACAAGCAGACCCTGAAGGCACAAATAAGTTACATGAAGAGCGGTCCAAATGCCTAAGGTCCCTACTGCTGTCACACTACCTCCTTTCTCTCAGCCTGTACCTAAGGCTTCATGTGGAGCCCCCTACAATCACCTGATAGAAGAAGAAAAGACTCAGGCATGGTTTAGAGATGGTTCCACATAATATGTAGGCACCTCCCCAAAGTGGACAACTACAGTGCTGCAGCCCATTTCTGGACCTCCCTGAAGAGCAGTGGTGACGGGAAATCCTTCCTGTGGGCAGAACTCTGAACAATGCACTTGGCTGATCTCTTCACTAGAAAGGAGAAATGGCTAGATGTGCAATTATATACCAGTTTATGGGCCATGGCCAGTGGTTTGGCTGGATGGTCAGGGACTTAGAAGAATACAGTTGGAAAATGGGTGGCATGGCAATGTGGGGAAGAAACATATGGACAGACCTCTCTGCATAAGCCAAGAATGTAAAGATATCTATGTTCCATGTGAATGCCTACCAAAGGGTAATCAGCACAGGAGGATTTTAATAATCACGTGGCTATGACCTGTTCTGTGTATACCAGTGAGCTCTTTCCCCAGCCACCCAAGTCATCACCTAAAGAGCTCATGAACAAAGTGGCCAGAGTGGCAGGGATGGAGATTACATACAGGCTCAGCAATATGGACTTGCCACTCACAAAAGCAGGTTTCCTACAGTCACTGCTGGGTGCCCAATCTCTTAGCAGCAGAGATCAACACTGAGTCCCAGAATACGGCACTATTCCCGGAGGTGATCAGCCAGCCACTTGGTGGCAGGTTGATTACACTGGACAGTTTGCGTCATGGAAGAAGCAGTGTTTTGTGGTCCTTACTGGAAGAGATACTTACTCTGGATGCAGTTTTGTCTTTCCTGCACGCAAGGCTTCTGTCAAAACTACCATCTGTGAACTTAGGGTATGCCTTATCCTCCTATCAATTTGATCATTGTTTCTGATCAAATAACTCACTTCCCAGCATTTTCTCATCATCCTGTAGCAGCTGGCTTGATAGAACACTAGAATGGCCTTTTGATGACCCACTTGCAGCACCAGCTGTGTGGCAATACCTTTCAGGGCTGGAGCAGGGCTCTCCAGAAGGCTGTATATGCTTTGAATCAGCATCCAATATACAGTGCTCTTTCTCCCATAGTCAGAAGTCATGGGTCAAGCAGTGGAAATGGGAATGGCACCACACACTAACCTCCTGGTAATCCACTGGCAAAACATATGTTTTTTGTTCCCATAACCTCATGTTCTATTGGCCTAGAAGTCTTTGTTCCAAAGGAAGAAATGCTTTTACCAGAAGACACAACAATGATTCTACTGAACTGGAAGTTAAGACTGCCATCTGGCTACTTAACTCTTCGCATTGCTCCCTTCGGACTTCTCTTAGGATTACCGTGCCTTTTGATTGAGGTCAACGGAAAATTACAACAACCGAATCCAGGCAGGACTACTAATGGCCTAAACCCTTCAAGTATGAAGTTTTGTGTTACCCCACGTGGTAAAGAACCATAACCTAGCTGAAGACAAAGGGAATATAGAATGAATAATGGAAGAAGGTAGTTATAAATAATAGCTAAAAGCATGTAACTAGTTACAAAAACAAGTAGTATAATTCTTAGGTGTGTTCCTCCTTATTTTGTTGTGAATATATTTCTACGTATGTGTATAGCAAATACCTTTGTTTTCTTCTTTTATTCCATTACCACATAATATAAGATGTATTGACTTATTATTATAATATTTAAGTGTTGTTAATTTTACATCATAGTGTTTAAGTTATGGGATATCAAGGAGAAGAGTAAACATAACTCAAGGACTTTACCTCCTCTTCTGGAGAAGGGGTTACTAGAGTTATTGGTTACATGCAGGATAGTTGTAACATAATAGGTGGAATTCTCACCGTGTTATTGTCTTTATTTGGAGATTAAGTATGGTTAAGAAGATGTGTATGGGTGTTATGTTGACAAGAAGTGGACTTGTAATGGTTAATTTTATGTGTCCACTTGAGTGGGCTAAGGGATGCCCAGATATTTGGTTAAGCATTATTCCTGGTATGCCTGTGAGGGTGTTTCTGGATGAAATTAACATTTGAATTGGTAAACTGAATAAAAGTACTAATTTCATACATGAAGGCTCCACCCTCATAATCCAAGCACCTCCCAAAGGCTTCACCTGATAACATCACATTGAAAAATATTATTTCAACATCTGAATTTAACAGGCCCCAATCATTCATATTATAACATACACACACACATATACATACACATACATCTGACTCTTAACATGGGTTTGAACTGGGCAGGTCCACTTATATGAGGATTTTTTTCAATAAATATTACAGTACTACACTATCTGTAGTTGGTTGGACCTGCAGAGGTGGAACCGCGGATTTGGAGACCCGACTGTTATGTTACTTGATCATTGGTGGAGTTTGGTATCCACAGTGGGTCCTGGAACCAACCCCCCTTGGATACTGAGGGATGACTCCATATCAATTATATATCAATATATATTTATATATCATATAACTATATATGTGTGTGTGTGTGTGTGTGTGTGTGTGTGTGTGTGTGTGTGTGTGTACTATTGGATTTGTTTCTCTGGAGCAGTCTAATACAAATGACCATGTGAAGACACAGGGAGAAGGTGGTCTCCTGCAAGCCAAGGAGAGAGGCCTCAGAAGAAATCAAATCTGCTGACCCCTTGATGTTGACTTCTAGCCTCCAGAACTGTGAGAAAATAAATGTATGCTAAGTCACACAGTCTACGCTATTTTCTTATGGAAGTCCTAGTAAACTAATACAGGCTTTCACTGTCATAAAAGTAATAAAGAATCCAGACCTGAATAGAAACACAAAATATCTGGAAGAATGCAGAGTGAGTAATAAGTAACTTTCTCAGCCCATGGTAGGTCCCTTCTCTTTCAATCTTCTAATTGTCCAAGCATTGTAAGAGAGCTATCTGAGTTAAGTGGACCTAGCATACATTCACACTTGATACCCTATTTCCCCAAATGGACTGAGTATAGGAGTCGCACACCACAATGAAGGAATGTCTAAATAAGGCTATTCCTGATTGTTCCATACATCACACTTACATATCATATTAGCTTTCTATTGCCACATAACAAATTGCTACAAACTTAATGACTTCAAACAATGTCCGTCTGTGATCTCAATGTTTCTGTAGGTCATAAGTCCGGGCACTGGTTAACTGTGTCTTCAAATAAAGGTCTACCAATGTCAAATTCAAGGGGTTTCCCAGGTTTGCATTTTCATCTGGAGCTTGGAATCCTCTTCCAAGCCCATTTAGATTATTGGTAAAATTCAGTTTCTTGTACTTGTAGAACTGAGGTACTGTTTTGTTGCTAGACAATGGCCAAAGATTGTTCTAAGCAATTAGAATCTTTTCTTAAGTCTTCGACACGTGGGTCCCTCCATCTTCACAGTGAGCAATGGAGAATGTTTCTACTACAGAATTTGTCTGACTTTAGGAAGACCTCAGTCTCTTTGTAGGGCTCACCTGGCGATGTTAATAACACCCAGAAATCTCTCTGTTGACTGACTCGAAGTCAACTAATTAGGAGTCTAATCATGAGAGTAATATTTCATCATATTTACAAGGGGAGAAGATTTTACAAGGCATATACAACAGAGGGTGAAAATCTTTGGGACGATCTTAAGCTTCTGTCTACCACATACATAATGCAGTTAAAATGTATCCTAGTGGTTGAAAACACAAATTTTAGAGCCGGACTTCCTGAGCTCAAACCCAATTATGTTACATATTAACTATGTAATCTTGTGCAAGCTATTTAAATTTGGTGTGCTGTTGTTTCCTTATATGTAATATACACAAATTATATATACAAATTGTAAGTGTATCTATCTTGAGAGTTGTGAGGATTCAAATTTATAGAGAGAGAAAATGAGAAGAGAGCTTGGAAGAGTGTATGGCACACAGAAAGAACTGTACGCATTTTAGCAATTTTATAATTAGTCAGAATAGAAATGTGTTGAAGCAAATTGAGAAATCACATTTTATTAAGCTGTCCTGCCCTGTTCTTGACCCCAGACCTCTTTCATGACTCCCTATTCACCAATTTCTTCTCCAGTGCAGTGACTGCCCTACCTAATTATCAATTAGTGTTTTCTAACATGTTTGCTAGTTAAATAATTGTTTCTCAAGTTATATCAGGACCTATTTACATTATGCTAGGGTAGAAGATGGCATTTAAAAACCAACAAAACTACACTGATCAAAAAGAATAAATCTCTCATGTCTTAATCTGATAACTGATCTGGACAATATTTTGAAGAGTTCCTCATTCAAATATTAATTATATTGATTGAGTCCATATTATTCACAGCAAAATTGGAATGCAACTATTACCTTTAATAGGCTATGGTTACTTAATATAATTTGATATGCATTATCAAAATATGACATTAGGAGTGGCAAACATACTGTTGAAAATGGAGAAACTGGAAGTCAAACATCTAGTTTCTAAAGTCTGTTCCCCATGTAACTTTCACTGTGACATTGCAAAAATATCTAAACCATATGGGATTCTTCACAGCAATAAACAACAACAAAATAATAAAATGGTCAACAAAGATCGAAGACTCTTTCAGTTATAAATTCTCTATTTTATGAGTCAAATATAACATCAATATTAGCTTCATTGGTTAAATATAAAATGAATACTAATTATGTTTTTTTTCATTTTTGATCCATAAACCCCCCAAATCCAGAGTGAACTCTTTTTATAATAGCTTACCTCCTCGTTTGAGTCTATTGTTTTTTTTCTCTTTTTTAAATTTTATTTCTATATAATTTTAAAGATACTTTCCATTTATAGTTATTACAAAATATTGGCTATATTCCCCATGTTGTACAATAAATACATCCCTCTAGCCTATCTCACACCCAATAGTTTGTACTTCCCACTCCCTGACCCCTATATTGCCCCCATCCCCACTGGTAACCACTAGTTTGTTCTCTTCATCTGTGAGTCTGCTTTTTTTTTGTTATATTCACTAGTTTGTTGTATTTTTTAGATTCCACGTCTAAGTTGTATCATAGAGTGTCTGTCTTTCTCTGTCTGACTTATTTCGCTTAGCATAATGCCCTCCAAGTCCATCCATGTTGCTGCAAATAGCAAAATTTCGTTCTTTTTTATGGCTGGGTTGTATTCCATTGTGTGTGTGTGTATGTGTGTGTGTGTGTAGATATACACCACATCTTCTTTATCCATTCATCCATTGATGGACTCGTTTAAAACAGTTTTCATATCCATTATCTCATTTCATCTTATGCACACACACACCATAAACACACACAGAATGTGGTGAATAGAGCAGGTGTTATCTCTAGTTAAGTATTATCCTTACTTTGTAGATGGAATAAGGGTGATTCAGAGAAGTTAGGTAACTTGCAAAAGACACACAGTTAATACTGCTAGTGATGTGACATAGATTTCTGTGCTTGCTTATTTCAGAGCACCATACTACCTTTTTCACGTGATTTGCACTCTAAGACAACATAGTCTAATACTTCTATGTTTTTAATCTTTAGGGAAAATAAGACAAGAGTCATAACACAACTGTTATCAGGCATGAATGACACAGTATTGCACACTGTGCTCTCCATTTAAGTGGTCTTTAGAATCATAGATTTGGCAGTCAGTAAGTAGATATTTATTGAATCTATTGTTTCCTAGACACTAAGTTAAACAATGTAGAATGCTGAGACATATAAGGCAAGATTTCTGTGTTCCACTAAGCATTTGTACTTAGAAGAGGATATCAATGAGAAAAGTTTATTAATTGTCATTTCTCTTCAATTCTTTTTTGCCCGAATAATATTGGATGTCTTGTGCTGTCACCTAATATGGAAGATATCTTGTGAAAATAGGTACCTAAAATCACAAGACATTGTACAATGAGATAAAAATTCTTAGAAATTAAATGAATAAAGAATGACAGGGCGCAGTGGTTGAGAGTCCGCCTGCCGATGCAGGGGACACAGGTTCGTGCCCCGGTCTGGGAAGATCCCACATGCCGTGCAGCGGCTGCACCCATGAGCCATGGCCGCGGAGCCTGCGTGTCCGGAGCCTGTTGCTCTGCAACGGGAGAGGCCACAACAGTGAGAGGCCCGCGTACCGCAAAAAAAAAAGAATGACAGAGTGATAGGGTCCAACATTTGAATACAGTTGGGAAAAATATTTTAAAGTAGGTGATTGAGTTTTTTACTCCATTCAACTATTTTCTTACGTCCTCCTTGATGGGAGTTAATTCAGAAAAACTGCCTAAATATATTTCAGTCTTATGCTTATAAAAATTTACCAGACATAGAGATAATTCAAGAGAATATCTTTAAGACAGGGAATATATGGTCTTCAGAGGAGAAGTATATTTATCTGTGCTACACACAAAAGGTAAGTTTTATCAATCTTGTCAGCCAGTTTTGGTTAATGCCGAACCAAAGATATATTGGATTTTCTTTTTCTCCAAATGTCAGGCTTACTTTAAAGATGAAGATGAAAAATAATGAAAATTTGGAACATTAAGGGTTGCTACCTAAAATTTTCACAGCCTGAGTAAATATAGTTATTTGCTAAACACAAAAAGTAAATTTTAGGGATTGGTTTACAGAGATACTGATTACAATTTAATAGTTTCTTGAAAATTTTGCTTTTACAATAACTTGCATTAACTCTCATGATCTCAGCCTCTGTATTTTAAACTATATTTAATTTTTCCTTTGAGAAATATGAAATAGCTAAGTTTAAGAGGTGTCTCTATATTGACCTTGAGACTAATATAAAAGTAATAGCTTTATAAGTACAATCAGTTGATCAGTACGGTATTTGAGTAGCATATTTCCTCTTGTATCACTCCTAATTATCTCATTATTCATATGAGTCATAATTTGCCACATCATTACAAACTAAGGTTTAAGATGGTGATTGAACCTATATTTTCATATCTTATTTCTTATAACCTATGCTTGTGTCTTACTTTATATGAGACATCTTGTTAGATAAACTTATAATTCCATTGATAAGAGTTCAAAAAGAGAGACAAATAGAATATTTACAGTGTGGTAAAATTGCCAGACTATAACTTCAGAATTAACAGTAACATTTCTAAACACAAGAGGAAAAAAACAGAAAATTTTTCAAGCTTTTCCACTGATTACTTAGGTGATTTGGGACAAATAATTTAACTTCTGTGTTCTTTCTTCTCCATCTTTTAATTTATATTCCTTTGTGTCTTAGAATATTTGCAAAGTAAAGTAATGTTAAAAAGGGAAAAAAAGAAAGTGTCATCTGGAAAATGAGGATACCGATATAGTAACTGTCAAACAGTTTGAATTATTTGGAAGAAAAATATGAAGTAATTTGAAGCATAATTATTTAATGAAAGCAGCTATTCTTTTACTCACATTCACGTGAACATAACTATAAATTATAAATGAATCTTTGTGCTTTGGATAAAAAATGGGTGGTAGAAAATTGTAAGACAGCAACAACTTGATATGTGAAAAGTAAAGAACCTAGCATTATCTACTGGTTTAATAGGCAAATCAACCTAAGGGTAAAATATCTTTCTTCCAATGATAAGAAAAAAGTTTATTATACTAATCTTTTTGGCCTACCTTTTCATTGTTAATGTAAATGTTAATGTAAAATACTTCATCTAAATTTTGGTTATTTCCTGTCTTGAAATAATATCTTTTCTTTCTTTTTTAATATACTCAAACTTAAAGAGGGATTTTTTATCATAAATGTGATAGCATTACTTCTCAAATTTCTTATTGGATGTTTCCACTGATTATATCCATTTTCCAATAAATATTTATTGGTGACCTGTTAAATGCAATGTACTAGGATTTCTGAGGTTTTGTACTAAAGCTTGCTAACTAGGATACATGGTAGATGGTTATGCTTCATCTTTAATGACACAGCAGCAGGTGTAACCTAGCTCAACTGGGGGAGGGGAGAAGAGTGGTCTATAAGGACATTTGTTGTCTCAGGCCAGTCTCCATCTACATGCCAAGAACATGGTCCAAGGAATCCCAGTCTTTCTCATCTCTCAACTGTACTTTTTCCCTTGAAGTCTGCAGTTGAGACTGGATACCCAAGAAGCATTACTCTTTTTCAAATTCTTTTCTTCTGTCAGCCTGATAAAAATAAATAAATAAATATTTGGCCTGCCAATTTAGGAAGGTGTGTTTTTCCTCTTTCTACTTACTTATATGACTTTTTATTGGTTAATAAAAAGAAAAGTCAATTTTTAATTTTTAGTTAATAAATTCTGACAATAATATCTTGGCATATTTTGTGAGGAAATTATTTAATATTTATTCACTGTCTGTTGAATAGGATGATGTGAATTGACTCTTTTGAAAGAGCATGATTAATAACTTGGGAAACATTTTATTTTAACAACTCTTTTTATAATGCCCCTGTATATGCAGAGTGCTGTGAATATTACTGTGAGTTACAAAAAATGTCATTGGTTCATACCCTCAAAAAGTTAATAGCCAAGTGAGAGAATCTGACATGCATAGTATGTTACAATAACATAAGAAAATATATTTTAAATGCTTATTAACTGTGCAAAGTATAATGCCAGCGCTGAGAACAAAACATACATTTTTAAAAAGATAAATTTTACCTGAGGATCAGGAAAAACTTAAAGGAGAAAAAGACTTTGAACATGGGTAAGATTTCTATTGGTGGATAAGTGTCAGAGTATATTCTTACAATGGGAATTCTTTAAGAAGAATAATTCCAGGGGAGGAAAGTGTGGCTTATTCAAACGACAATTTGATATGGGTCATGCATACAATCTAAGAGATTTAAAAGAGCAAAAATGGCTAAAATGTGGCCAAATCAATACCAGCTTTAAATTTAGTCTAAAAAATTCAGAGCTAACACATATCAGACCAACTGATATTGATTCTTTATCATATCGTTTGCGTATGTTCATAAACTCTTAAGTGCATGAAGGTTATAATAAGGCAATGAATGTATCAATACAAGTAACAGTGAATACTATATATTTCCTAGAAAAACTGGGGACACGTTATGCTAAATAAGGGCTCATTCCTTTCTTCTAAATGGCTATATAAGCCTCAGGTAGTACAGATAATCATATAAAATCTAGTTTATTAAAATATTAAGTCCCATATGACTTAGTTGGTATTTAGAAGATTTTTATGTCATCTTGAGAGACAGAGAAACTGAGAAAGGTTAATAGATTGTAAGAATTAAATTAATATATTCATTTTATTCATTCTTTTTAATACAGCATTGTTATGTGTTGGGGAAAAATGTATGTTTTTCTGAAATCAAGTTGGCCCCAATGAGCCATTTACAATGGGCATATGGCATTCATTATCCCCTTGAAAACAGGTGAAACAAAATATTCTAGAATATCTCGTGTCTTTTTTAATCCATCTCACTTTTCCTAGAGAAGATGGTAGTTATATCATGTATATCTTTGTCTTAAGGAGAACAACATATTCTTAGTTGTCCACATATTCAGAGCAAAATATAAGGCTTTAGTTTTAAAAGTGTTTAGAGTCTGCTCCCCAATAGTGTAAAAAAATAATAACCATATGCAAAAATTTAAATAATCTTTATTAATATTTGCATATTTACCTTCTGTTTTAGATAGAAATTGTAAATATAATTCCATTTCATACAAAAAATTGGATAAGGTAATTGTTTTTTATATTTTAAACTATACAAAAGTTCTTACTATTTCAATATGTTTCTAAGTGAGATTTTGTTCTGAAAGAATTAAAATGACACCATCTGTGCATTTGTAAATCAATCACCATGAAATCAAATGTATCACCATCAAATGGTAATATATGTCTATCATGGGGGCTTTGAATGAGCTTGACTCAAACTTGTATTACAAGAGTACAAGATGTTACAACTTGTCTCATTATATAGTGTGAAAAAATACAAATGCAAATAATAAAATCTAAAGTTTTAATGATGACTGTCAAAGAGGTACTGTATCAGAATCCTGCTTTACATTCAATTTAGAATGGTAGACTTTAATCAGCATGGAAAGAATTATATTGAAAACAACGTATATTGGGGATCAATCAAGATGGTGGAGTAAGAGGACATAGAGCTCACCTCCCACCACAAACACATCAAAATTACATTTACATGTGAAACAATTCTCACTGAAAACTAACTGGAAACTCCAGTACAACCAAAACTGTAAGAAAGATACACAAGTAACTGGGTAAGAAGGGAAGTAAAGCAATCAGGCTGGGACCTGTACCCAAGGGACGGGACTGGAGGAAAAGGAAGAATAAACAGGTAGACACTGTCATAGGAAGTGAGTGGTGAGAGTCACATATTGGACTCCATAGTCCTGGGGTCCTGCTTAAGGGAGATGAGCCCTCTTGGTTAGTCCTGAGGCAGGACAGACAGAGGTCTACTCTAGCAGCTGCTGGGTTTGCCATGACTGCCTTAGTGAGTGGCCGAACCCAAGCTTAGTTATAGTTCTGGCCCTGCTCACTCCACATCACAGTGTGACCCTGGAACTGGGGTGGCCACAACCTTAGAGAAGACTTGACTTTGGGATGCAGAGGTGACCCAGTCTCAGGGCAAAGCCTGATCGGGGTGGCAGTGTGTATTGTTGGTACTTACTCAGGCAGCACCCTAGAAGCCACCCAGATCTCTGATGGTGGCCACTCCACCACAGCTTACCTTCCAATATGTGCTGAGAGTCCACAGCTTCCCCACAAGTTCTATGGTGTGGCTCTATAACAGGACAGGGGCAGTGGAGGCTGCGGGCAATGATCAGCTGTGAGGGACAAAGGGGACTTGCCCTGAGGCTGCATCTGAGCAGAGCAAGGGAAACAAATATGGGCACTCACACAGGCAGTGCATCAGAGGCAGCTCAGAACTCTTGTCTGCAATCAACAGGAACAGAGAGTCCACACAGACTGCACTTGCTTCAGGACTCCTCCTTTCTGTGGCAAGGGTCCCAGTGTGGGGAGAGGGGAAAACATACACTTAAAGGAAACAGAGAAACCCCAGGCTCAAGCTCAGAGCTTCTGCTACAGAACTTGGGATCAGAACCTACCCCCATAGGGTGATGATGGCCATTGAGCAGACAGGAAGTCCCACCTCATAAGCAGCTCCAGCACTAGCCCCTCATCTCCAGCCTCACCTCCTACCAAGGTGATATTTGCTAGCACACCCTGAGGAAAGATGTGACTTGCATCCATGTCAAATCCAGCTCTCCCACCAAAGGCATTGGGCACACCCAGTCTGTATAGGGAAGCTCCCACATAAGATCACCACATCAAGACTGCAGACTGAAGGTAACTGCTTCACCTAAACTTAGAAAAGTGGAGAAAGTTAAGCAAAATGAAAGGGCATAAATAATGAAACAGAAATAAACAATTAACCAGATAAATGATTCAAAGAATTTGTGATAAAAATGTTAACTAAATGAGGGAAAAGAATAGATCCATACAGTGATAACTTTAATGAGGATCTAGAAAATATTTTTAAAAGACCCAATCAGAAATGAAGAATTAAATGGCTGAAATAAAAGATACACTAGAAGGAATGAACAGCAGACTAAGTGATACAGAAGAATGCATAAGTGATCTGCAAAACAGAATAATGGAAATCCCCCAATCAAAACAGCAAGAAGAAAAGATAATTAAAAAATAAGAAAATAGACTAAGAGAGCACTGGGGTAACATTAAATGTACCAACAGTTGCATTATAGGAGTCCCAGGTGGAGGAGAGAGAGAAAGGGTTTAAAAATTTATTTGAGGAAATTATGGCTGAAAACTACCCAAACTTGAAGAGGGAAACAGATATGCAAGTATAGGAAGCATACAGGGTCACAAACATGATGAACCCAAACAAACACACAACAAGACATACCATAATTAAAATGGCAAAAGTTAAAGATAAAGAGAGATTGTTAAAGGCGGCAAGAGAAAAACAAACAGTTATCTAAAAGGGAATCCCCATAAAGCAATCATCTGATTTCTCTGCAAAAAATTTACAGGCCAGATTGAAGTGGCATGATATATTCAAAGTACTAAAAGAGAAAAACCTGCAACCTAGGATAATCTTCCCAGAAAGTTTATCAATTAGAATAACAGGAGAGTTAAAGAACCTCTCAGACAAGCAACAACTAAAAGAGGCATCAGTACTAAAAGAAATGTTATAGGGTTTTCTGTAAGGAGAAAAGAAGAAGTTATAGGAAAGGGAAAATCCCACTAGGAAAGGAAGATATATAGTAAGAACTGAGGATCAACCACTTAAATAAGCCAGTATGAAGATTAAAAGATAAAAATTTATAAAAGCCACTATAGTTACAATAAAAAATTAAGGAGTGAACATGAACATGTAAAATATGACATCAAAAACAAAAAATGTGGGTGAGGGGAGTAAAAAATGTAGATCTTTTAGAATGTGTTTGAACTTAAAAGACTATCACTTTAAAACAAGTAGATATAGTTATAGGTCAACATATGAACCCCATGGTAACCACAAATCAAAACCAATAACAGATGCACAAAAACTAAAAAGAAAGGAACACAAACATACTACTAAAGAAATTCATTGCACCACAAGGGAAAAAATGAAAAGAGAAGAACTACAAAAACAACTGGAAAATAAGTAATAAAATGGCAATAAGTACATAACTATCAATTATTGCTTTAAATGTCAATGGACTACATGCTCCAATCAATAGACATAGTGTGGCTTATTTGATAAAAAAAAAAAAACAAGATCCTTCTTTATCCTGCCTATAAGAGACTCATTTCAGAGCAAAAGACACACACAAACTGAAAGTGAAGGGAAGGAAAAAGAAAAACCAGAAAAGTGTGGGTAGCAATACTCATATCAGACAAAACAGATTTTTAAAACAAAGTCTATAACAAATGACAAAGGAGGGCATTATACAATGATAAAGGGATCAATACAAGAAGAGGGTCTTATGCTCATTAACATATATGTTTATTCCTGCACCTAGTACAGGAATACCTGTATAAAGCAAATACTAACAGATGTAAAGGGGAAAATTGACAACACAATAACAGTAGGGGACTTTAACACCCCACTTATATCAATAGACAGACAATCCAGACAGAAAATCAATAAGGCAACAGTGGACTTAAATGTCACAATTGACTAGTTGGACTTAACAGATATCCACAGGACATTCCATTCCAAAACAGAGGAATACAGATTCTTTTTAAGTGCACATGGGATGTTCTCCAGGATAGATCACATGCTTGACCACAAAATAAGTCTCAACAAATTTTGGAGGATAGAAATTTTATGAAGCATTCTTCCCAACCACAATGGTATGAAACTAGAAATAAATTACAGAAAGAAAAATGGGAAAAGAACGAACACATGGAGATTCGACAACATACTACTAAAAAACCAATGGGTCTAGGAAAAAATCAAAGAAGACATCAGAAAATACATTGAGACTAATGAAAATGGAAACACAACACTCCAAAATCTATGAGATGCTGCAAAAACAGTTGTTAGAGGAAAGTTTATAGTGATACAGGCCTTCCTTAAGAAACAAGAAAATTCTCAAATAAACAAGGCTAAGACCTAAAGGAATTAGAAAAAGAAGAACAAAAAAAGCCTAAAGTCAGCAGAAGGAAGAAAATCATAAAGATCAGAGAGGAAATAAAATAGAAATCAAATAAACAATAGAAAAGATCAATGAAACAAAAAGACTTTTTTCAATAAAATAAACAAAATTGACAAGACTCCAGCCAGACTCACAAAAAAGAGAGATGACCTAAATAAACAAAATAAGATATCAAAGAAGAGAAATAACAACACCACAGAGATACAAAAAAATCATAAGCAAATACTGCAGTTACATGCCAACAAATTGGACAACCTAGAAGAAATGGACAAATTTCCATAAACATAAAACCTGCCACAAATGAAACAAAAAGAAACAGACAAATTGAACTACTAGTGAAGTTGAATTTGTAATAAAAGTACTCCCAGCAAACAAAAGTCCAGAACCAGATGGCTTCACAGGGAAATTCTACTAAATACATTAAGAGATAATACCTATACTTCTCAAACTATTTCAAAAATTGAAGAAGAGGAACAATCCATAATTCATTCAACAAGGCCAACAATACCCTGATACCAAAACAAGACAAAAATACTACAAAAAAGAAAATTACAGGAAAACATATTTGATAAATATAGATGCAAAACTCCTCAACAAAATATTAGCAAACTGAATCTAATAATATATAAAAAGGATCTCACACAATGGTCAAATTGGATTTACTCCAGGAGCCCAAATGTGGCTTAACATTTGCAAATCAATCCATGTGATACACCAGATTAACCAAAGGAAAGATAAAAATCACACAGTCATCTCAATAGACGCACATAAAGCAAATGACAAAATTCAACATTCAGTCACAATAAAAACTCTCATCAACCTGGGTATTGAGGGGAAATATCTCAACAAAACAAAGGCCATTTATGACAAACCTATAGCTAACCTCATACTCAACCCTGAAAAGTTGAAAACCTTTCCTCTAAATCCAGGAACAACACAAGGATGCACACTCTTACCACTTCTATTTAACACAGTATTGTAAGTTCTAGCCACAGAAATAAGACAAGAAAAGGAAATTAAAAAGCATCTAAATTGAAAGGGAAGAAGTAAAACTGTCACTATTTGCAGAGGACATGATACTTTATCTAGAAAATCCTAAAGTCTCCGCCAAAAACCTATTAGAACTAATAGGGCTTCCCTGGTGATGCAGTGGTTGTGAGTCCGCCTGCCGATGCAGGGGACACGGGTTCGTGCCCCGGTCCGGGAAGATCCCACATGCCGCGGAGCGGCTGGGCTCGTGATCCATGGCCACTGAGCCCACGCGTCCAGAGCCTGTGCTCCACAATGGGAGAGGCCACAACAGTGAGAGACCCGTGTACCACACACACAAAAAAAAAACAAAAACCTATTAGAACTAATAAATGAATTCAGTAAAGTGGCAAGACACAAGATTAATATTCAGAAATCTCTTGCTTTCCTATACACTAATAATGAACTATCAGAAAGAAAATGTAAAAAAAAATCTAATTTAAAATGACATCAAAAAGAATAAACTATGTAGGAATAAACATAACCAAGGTGAAAGACCTATACTATGAAAACTATAAAACATTGATACAGGAAATTGAAGATGATACAAAGAAATGGAAATGTATCCCATGTTTTTCGGTTGGAAGAATTAACATTGTTAAAATGGCCATACTACCCAAAGCAATCTACAGATTTAATGCAACACCTATAAAAATACCCATGACATTTTTCACAGAACTAGAACAAATAGCTAAAATTCATATGCACACAAAAGACCCCAAATTGCCAAAGCAATCTTGAGAGAAAAGAACAAAGAGGGAGGCACCACCCTCCCAGAATTCAGAAGATGCTACAAAGTTACAGTAATCAAAACAGCATGTTACTGGCACAAAAATAGACACAAGGATCAATGGACAGAATAGGATGCCCCAAAATAAACTCATGTACCTATAAATCAATTAATCTACAAAAAGGAGGCAAGAATATACTTTGGAGAAAAGATAGTCTCTTCAACAAGTGGTGCTTGGAAAACAGAACAGCTAAATGTAAAACATTGAGATTAGAATTTTTCCTCATGCCATATATAAAGAATAGACTCAAAATGGATTAAACACCTAAATGTAAGACCTGAAACCATAAAATTCCTAGAAGAAAACATAGGCAGAACACTCTCTGACATAAACCATAGCAATATTTTTTGGATCTGTCTCCTAAGCAAAAGAAATAAAAGCAAAAATTAAGAAAAAAAAAGAGACCTAATTCAACTTAAAAGCTTTTGCACAGCAAAGGAAACAATCAACAAAAGGAAAAGACAGCTTGTGTACTAGGAGAAAATATTTCCAAATGTTATTTCCCACTGTCTTATTCACTTTCTCATTTTCTTAGTCCTGATAGAATGTATCAAGTTAGACCTTTATTTTACCAAAACCTCTTTCTATAGTGTCTAACTATGATCAGGGCCACTGATATAGTTTTATTTCAGCAATTATGACTTTATCTCTATATTTTTTTCCCTGATAGAAGATTGTTGCTTCTTAGCTCTAGGTTCATGGGTAAAATGCAATCCTAAATTGCACCTTAACATAAATGAGAAAGAAATTAGTGTAAATCATACACAAGGAAATTGTTTCTCTTATTATTCAAGATGGACTCTTCCTTTTGAAATGTAGTGCTTTCATAAAGCTGCTGATATTCACTGATTGTTTATTTTCTTATGGCACTCTATACTTGCCTTTTAATGGCTTAAAATGAGAAAAGATCTGGGATGGTTTCTGATGGGCATTGTAGGTAATGTGATAAACCTATCATGTCCAGATAAAAAAGGATACAGTTCAGACTGGCCAAAAATTCACATACAGTGCATTGATCCTAAATCTTTTATTGACAAGGAAAGAGCTGGGGCTAGGATTGGGGGAAGTGTTTGAAAGATCGAACCCTAGGCAATCTCTACAAAATAATTTATCTTCAGGCATATTTTTTCCTTTCTGAGTTGGTAGGATCACATACACTAAAAAAAAAAGTCTTGGCAGTTCCTGTTCTATTCCCTTTTGTTGTAAACTCATCCAGAAACAAGACCCACAGTGATGTCATAGCTATTGGAGGAAGTCCAGCATTCATGTTTATGTGAAAGGTTATAAGGTATGCTTCTGCCTAGGAGGAGTTCTACTTCCAGCCAGGAGGTAGAAAACTGGAGAGAGCGTTGCTCCCACCCTAATAACGAAATAAAAGTACCATGAAATCTAAAGAAAGATAGGGACTTGTGAAGGGAAACAGGATACGAGCACTGGCACACATACGACAGAATAAGGGAGAAGAGATTCTGGGTGACATACCAGCAGGTAAGAAGAATTCAACTAAATTTAACAAATTGCTAAAGTCTAAGTGTAGTTTAATTTAAGAGTACAGAAAACAATAGAAGCCACAGACACAAGGGAAGATCATAATCATCCTTATGTTTCAAACTCCCTGGTTGTTCATGAGAAAGATCGGACACAGGGTAGGAGATGAGAGAAAGCCTCCAGCGGTAGTGAAGGCCTGGAGAAGGTGGTGGTGGGGCTCCCTATGGGAAAAGCAAAAAGTCCTTCCCAGATAATTCTACCTTAAGCAGGTGGTGAAAAGGTAACTTGTCTCCTCAAGGACACAGATAGAGGTGCACTGTGGCTTAGAAAAGAGCATGTATCTGCTGTGGGCCCAGACCATAAAAGGGTTTTTGCTGGTGGGAGAGGAAAAGAAAACTCTTTGTCTGATAAAATTCACCAAAGAGGGCTTCCCTGGTGGCGCAGTGGTTGAGAGTCCGCCTGCCGATGCAGGGGACACGGGTTCGTGCCCCAGTCCGGGAGGATCCCCCATGCCGCGGAGCGGCTGGGCCCGTGAGCCATGGCCGCTGAGCCTGCGCATCCGGAGCCTGTGCTCCACAATGGGAGAGGCCGCAACAGTGAGAGGCCCGCGTTAAAAAAAAAAAAAAAAAAAAAAATTCACCAAAGATCACAGTCTGACCATGAGCAGGATCACTGAGAAAGTGATCTTCAGATGCAGAGATAGCCTAAAACTGATGTTGGACGAGGATAAGAGAGAAAATGCTTCCACTCCCAGCACATATGTATACACACATACCTGCCCTAAGTAACAAGCAACAGAGTCAACTACTGAGGGAGGGTCAAGAGTATTGGGAGACATCTCATCTGAATCACAGGCACACAGGGAAGGTAGAAAGTTGAGGGTGAAGCAGAAGTATTAAGAAAGACAGTTTGGGAAACCAACCTTTACCTTTAACATAACTGATTTTTTAAATCAAAGCTGAAAATAAAATTTATTAGAGAATGGTCCTAGAACAATTAGATATCTATATGCAAAATAAATGAATGAATGGATAAATGAAAGATACATGTTTGAAAATGAACAGACAAGCTTCAGACTGGGAGGAAACATTTGCAAACATATATCTGATAAGGGACTTGTATCCACAGTATGTGAAGAGCCCTAAAAATCAATAAGAAAACAAATTACACAATTAATATGGGCATGACATTTCAAGACACTTGCCCAGAGATATGATGGCAAATAAGACATAGATAAAAAGGCTATGTACAAATCAGTCATTGGGCAAATACAAATTGAAACTGCAATGAAAATCCACTGCACCTATAATGATAACAAAATAAGAAAACAAAAGCCAACTGAACAAAAAATACCAAGTGCAGAAAATTATGCACAGTAACGAGAACTCTCATAAAATACTGATAGAAATGCAAAATGTACAGGCAGTTTGGACTAGCATTAGGCAGAGTTAAATATTCATCTACCATAGAACCAAATAATACACACTTCACTGTTACTGAAGAGAAATGAAAACTTATTTTCACACAAAACCATGCATGCAAGTGTTTATAGAAGCTATATTCATAACTGTCAAAAGTGGAAATAACACAAATGTCCTTCAGATGATGAATGGATACACCAACTATGGTATGTCTATATAATGGAATACTATTCAGCAATAAGAAAAAAGAAATTATTGATACAAGGAATAACATGGATGATTTTCCAATGTATTATGCTAAGTGAAAGAAGCTGATCTGAAAAGGCTACATTCAGAATTACTCCCTTTATATTCCTTTCTGGAAAAAGCAAACAAATTAGTGGCTGTCAAGTGTTGAGGTAATGGGAATGGTTGACTACAAAGGGGCAAGAGAAAACTTTTTTTCCAATTATGGAAATTCTATGTAATTATGGTTTCATGAATCAAAAATGTTAGAACTCATAACTGTATGCCTAAAAGCGTAAATTTTCTGATTTTTAATGAAACTTTAACAATCTGACTCAAAACAAAAAATGTTAAAGATAAGCACAATTGTATCTTTGCAAAAGTTAACTAAAGGACAATATTTCAAGCATTCCTATTAATACTAGATACAAAATATATTTACAAAATATGATAAATTTCACAGTAATAGAATTATAAGTCTACCAAGTTGGGATAGAAAATACATATGTTTTTCTAAGGCAGAAATCGGAGTACTCTACAGTAGAATCAAGCAGATTTCATGCTTGTACAATGCAAGTAATCACAAAGAATAATTGTATATTTAATGGAAATGAGCCATTTACATCCTATTAATATTCAGTGAAAGAAAAACACATATACCAATTCTTTCATAATAAACTTCTAACAACTATTCTTTTCATAAAATGACATCGAAGATATAAAACATAAATCATAGGTTTAGATCATACCAGGTTCACTCTAAATTAAAATACTACAATATATATCACATCATAACCAATGATCAATGACTAAATACAGTTCATAGATCCCTTCCCACACAAGGACATATGACTGCCAAAAATTAACTTTAGTGGAAAATTAATGTTAAATGTAAATGCAAATATGTTAACAAATAGACCTAGCCCAAATACCTAACATTAGCAATTCTTGCTGTTTTCATTTAAATAACTATTGAATTTCTTTTTAAATGTGGAATAATTTTGTCATGAACTTCACTAAGTTTCTAATAGTCCTGCTGACACTAAGCATCTGTTAAGAAGTCTGACACCAATTCTGAGTATATTTTATATCTTTGGGCAAGGATGCCTTTGCATAGTAATAATAGTGTCTTTAAAAATATATTATAAAATCCTATAGAATAATCATGCCATGAATCTCACTTTATTTTTCCAACACATTCAGTAAAATATAGTGAAACAAAACAAGAATGCAAACCCAGTCATCTAAGCAACTGTTTCTTTGAATGTTTTATTGCTTTATTTTTTCCTGAGGTAAAGGATAGTTTATGTGTACCTAGAACATTTTCTGATTACCTTAATATTTCCTCACAGTACTGTGAAATAAAGTATATAGAATAAAATTACTTCTCCAGTAGGTAGTGATTTGTTGTGCTATTATTTTGGGGATCACTATTTTCAGCATTATAGAGGAAGTCATATTTTAGCTGGACATATGAGATATTACTGGATATTAATGGACACCAACAGCACTTATTTATGGTTGTCTTAAACAATCAGTTTTGTATATGAAGAGAACTCCTAACCAAACCATTTAGAAATATGAGATGTGAGTTTTGTTTGAGTCAACCTACTATCTCTGCAGCACTAATCATAACATACATTGTCCAATGCTTTATATCTTCATTGATAAATTAAGAAGTTAAAAAATATCAGCAATCACAAATAACTTTTGATGAATTATTTTTTGCAGTTTGTGAAGGAATATTTTTATTTTTTTCTATGAAATTAAATGTAAAATGTAATCTTTCTACATCTAAAGTCATAGTTTAAAAAAAATTACACACTATAAACCAGATCCCAGAAAATTGTTTACTCACAATGTTCTATAAAACAACAGCTAATACTATAGAACCTCCTAAATCATGCTTTCCTAGATATTTAGAGTTCTCACTTAGTTCTTTTGAACCTGTGTTTTCCAAGTGGTTTCCCATTAACTACTTTATTTTCAAATAAGTTATTCTCTTTAGGTCATTTTCCTTCGATATTGTGTATTTATTGTTCCAAGATTAAAAACAGCACAGCCTGGGAAATATATTACAGTTTTCCAGAGATGAAGTTTCAGTGTACACTCAACTTTTAATTATTGACTTGACAATTATTAGGTTTTAAGGTTTGCTTTTTTTTCTTATTCCTCTCCAGATTATCCTCTAAAATTCAATAAATGTGTTTTATATCCTACTGACAGAGGTCTTTTTGTTTTAACAGCTTTAATTATTTCAATTTGGAGCAAGGAATCAAGAAAGTATAATGTGGTAAGAAAAAACTTATATATTCTTGATAGAAGACAGAGAAACAAGGAATTTCTCCAAAGTGATTCTGTGTATCTTAGATGCATATTCCATTACAGTTATGAGTTAAACTGATTATTGGAGAGTATATTTGAGTAAAGAGGAAACTAGATTGGAGAAGGCACCAGAAAAATCATCAAAGCGTAAAATTGAGGTTCTAACCTTTATTTCTTCTCTGCCTGCCTTCATCTGAAAATTTGATCGCTAATTCATTTCTCTTGATAATTTAAATGCAAAGTGGTTTGATCAGCAAAACATCTACTAAAATTGACCACTTCTTGGGATAGATTTATCAGGGCTTAGATTTTATAAGATAGGTAAAGCTTTCACCCTTTACAGTGTAGTGTGAAATTAAGTGTAAATTTGCCTTTCCTGGGACCGTTTGCACTTTATGCCTTACAACTTTTTGAGGAATAAAAATATGGGTGCTCAATTAAAATGTTGGGCTTGAGTGCACAGGATGGGAAGGATTTAGATAAGAGAACATCTCAGAGACTCTAAATTTGTGTTATGCAAGCTGTCTGTGCTCTACCCATGCCAATCATATTTTCATTGACACATTTGTTGAATCCAGATTAAAACATTTTCTATAACTGCTTCAAACAGCATCAATCAGAATTCTGTATAAATCATTTATCACCCTTCCCCCACCACTGCCCAACAAGAACCTCCCTGAGTTTTACATAACATTTTTCAGTTGAAAGGACATTTACAGAAAAATATGTACATGCCATAAATTTCAGCAAACACCAAGAAACAATCTGCCTTCATAATTTAGTGTGCAGGCTAAGTAAAAAACAGAACCTCTGGTGAATTATTGTTCCCTGTAGTCATAATGCACCTTGTTTCATTGCCCATAAAACAATATGAAAAGTGGCACTGTGATGGATTCAGTAGTTATACCATATGCCAAGATATTTTCTTGAAAATTCCTTCCCTTAAATATCTAACAAAACATGTGACTCATCATGTACTGATTCATATGCAAGTCTAAAACATTTCCTGCATACTTGAAAAGGCCCTGAAGGATAATAAAAGGATAACAGGTTGTTAGCATTATTCCTATAATTAAATGTTCAGGAAGTTAGATGGTGGCACTTGTAGGTTCCTAGTGCTTGATTCATAGTCACATAATCATATCCTGCAAAGGATATATGCCCACAACTTTATTACGTCTGGATATTAACATGCCATCTGTGACGAAGATTCCAGTGTCTCAGTTGCTTAACATTTAGGAGGTGATGCTTTTCTGGAACAATAGTAATATTTTCAAACTAATACAATGTTTGAGAAAGATATCTCCTTTCATTCTCACAATGTTAGTGTAATAATGGCAAATAAGTGAAAAAAAATCAAAGCAAGAATCTCTACATTAGAATGGACAATTAAACATTTACTATTATTCAATAACAGTTTAGTAAGATACATTCATTTGAAATGTATGACACAACTATTTTCAAGCTTTACTTTAGAACATATAGATGAATGTAGTTAAGTATGGGACTATACACCCTAAATAATCAGCAGGCATTCTCAACTTACAAAAAATGCTCAACTGAATTTTCATCATATCAATTTTATCCACTACTCCATCTCCACAGAAAGACCAGGGCTAGATCTATTAAAAAAGACAATAAATACCTCAAATAAATGAATGATTAAAGAATTTTTTTAGCATTAAAGCTACTTAAAAAAATTATGCTCCAATTATTTCAAGTCTTTCATTAAATTAATGCAATCTGACATTTCTCCCTTTTTCTCATTTCATTCTCTTCTCTCTCATCTTCTTCTTCTTTTATTCTCCACACTCTCTCCAAGAAACTATTGAAAAACAAGGAAGTGCCAAAGGCTAGCTTTTAAAATTTATTAAAAGAAAATAATCTCATAATTCGAAGAAAAAACAATAGAGTAATTAGAAGGAAGTTAAGTTTCACAAAGGAGAAAAGAGGCTGTGTGACCATGAAATTATTCTAGATAATTGAGAGCAATCAGTCCCAGGCTTGATCTATGTAGAAAAAAAGAAACGAAAGAAAGAAAGAAAGAAAGAAAGGGAGGGAGGGAGGGAGGGAGGGAGGGAGGGAGGAAGGAAGGAAGGAAGGAAGGAAGGAAGGAAGGAAGGAAGGAAGGAAGGAAGGAAGAAGAAAAAGCTGGTAATAACTTTATAGTGAATATACTACTCAATTTCTCTTTGAAAAAGTACATGAATGTAGGAAAACAATCTCAATTTTCTTAATTTAAATGTTTTGTTTTATTTTTACTTTTAACATGATGTATGCTGCACAGTAAGTACTTGATAGGTATTTTTTCATTGTTGATAAACATAATACTCCATATTCTTAAAAAA
Organism: Delphinapterus leucas; assembly: GCF_059928025.1. NCBI lineage: Eukaryota > Metazoa > Chordata > Mammalia > Artiodactyla > Monodontidae > Delphinapterus > Delphinapterus leucas. Next base: position 34,022,930 of record NC_143132.1, read on the forward strand.
AATAGACTATGCTAGCTCACAATTGTACTGTGACACACCATTAAATTGTGCTAAAATGGTACCTAATTAAATATTCACTGTGCATAGGATATTGGGCATGAAGTTTGATTTAAAGTTATTTCCCTGCTGGTTGCTTGATCTTGGGGAATTCATTTAATCTCTGAGGTTTTCTCATCTCTAAATGAGGACATTATCAATATATTCTTCCAGATCTACTATGTTGATTAAGAAGACAATGATAAAGTACAGTGCACACTGTATAAAGTAAAATAAATATTTACTAAGACCAGATTTATTTTCCTTTACTGGAGAAACTTGCACAGTGACGTCAGGCATGTGAGACTCAGCTATTTTCCATGAGATGATTGTGGAAATGTAAATTTGTCTAAGAAGTAAACATAAATTGAAACTTGGAAAACATAGTCCCAAAAAGCTTGGACTAGTCAATCCCAAGGTAATTAATATGACACATCAGTAAGCATAATGTACTTGTAAAGTATTTCTATCCTGTTTTATGTCAGGATAGATTGTGAATGCTTGCTGCTTCGTAAAAAATATTATTGGACATTAAGGAAGCTGTTTTTGTCTGCAACCCACCCTCAGAAATCAAAATGAGAAACGAAAAGATGTACTAGAATGTCCTAACTGTCAATGGTTTGGGGTTTACAAAAGACTGCCAAGTCACCTCACTCATAGGAAAATACTGACTATATCTTGTATGTGAAGTTTGTCAATAGATAAACCACAATATTTGCCTCTCCTAAGACAGTAGGAAAGGAATCTCTATAGTTCAGAGTTTCCAAACGTTGAAGAAATCTCCCTCTGATAGTAGGACTATAAATTAATATGTTCTTGGCTTTGTTGAAAAATGACATGACTCAGGTTTGTCTCTTACAGTGCTGATGACTCACTTCTCCTTGAATATAAACTATTCATTTGAGGCTTATCAAGAAGCGAATCTCTTCTGATCTCTGGCCAAAAATCTCTTAAATAGTGTCTTAGTCATTTACAGATGATTAAACTCTCTCTTGATGTTGCAGTATTATAATCTGGTATGTACTCATTGTTCTGGCAACAGTACATTATTTGGACCAAACTGATCCCAATTTTTAAAGTTTAATTTTGCAAGTTTTCAAATAAGCCCACAACTTGGGAGATTCTACCTTCATTTAATCCTTATATAATCATAATTTCCTGTTCATAGATTGTGAAACTTCTTCATCTTAAAATTACCCTTTTTATTGAGATTTATTATGGATTTACTAGAAAAGCATTAATATTTTCGTTTTTCTAATATGAATTAGAACTCCCAGTGAGTACCATATCTTAACTTAACTGAACCTGAGTATAACATAATAAGCAGGTATAGTAATGCAGGTTGTCCCCTGCAACTGTGTATTTGCAAATAAAGATATCAAGTTTAACTTGATTTGCCCTTTGATTCCATTTTAATTCCAGGCACATGAGTCTATATGTCTTAGTTATAAAAACGGTTATTATACTAACATGACTTCTAGATCTTATGAAAGCCACTTACTTCTCTTCAGAATATTCAGCTAAGTTTTTTGGTCTAATGAGATTGATCATATGAGAACATTTAGGGTTATTAACAGCTGCAAATAATATATCTGTTTCTCCTAATCAATTACTTTACTGTAAGCTAGTGGTCAATTATTATAATAACTGAAACAATTTATGAGGTAAATTCTTTACTGATGCCCAAACTGCTAAACCACTTATATGAGCAAGATGAATACAATATGTATATAATATACATATTTTATTAGGGAATGAATATATCATCACAATTTATGTGCCAATTGCTAATTAAAAGCAATGTTTGTGATGATTCTTTCTGATGTCCTTTTCCATTTGAGTACATCAAAGAGGTGATTTGGGAGATATAAAACAAATTCCTTTACCTTCCTTTTTTTCTTCATTTCTCCTCTTCTTGACATTAATAATATTAATCTAGAAAATAAAATTTCTAATTTTTTACATTATATTTTTGGACAATATATTGCTTCTTACATAAAAAATTCTAGTGTCATTTAACTTCTTAATATTCTGAGGGTTGATGGGTTTTATTTTGTTTTTAGAATACAAACACTTTCAAGAATTTTGTCCTTAAATACATTTAATTTAGAGAAAATTATATTTAAAACCACATTATTAGAAATTCATATTACTGACTTTTGTTTGATTCTTGGAAGCCCTAGTAATAGTTCAAAGAATTGTGAATTCATATAATAAGTCCTGGATTAGTGTCTTATCTCATTCATAGCAATGTTTGAGGCCTTAAGCAAGACACCTATCATCTCTAAGACATTTCTATATATAGGTAGGCTGGAACAAATGTAAAAATTCTACATTTTTTTAAGGAAAAAAATTTTATTCTCAATGTTTTTCTATGATGCTGGTAGGAACAGAGTGAGTGAAAGACACTGCTAAATTTAAAAACGTATAGAAGGGAAAAGATTTACCCTCCAGCCAGAAATAAGTAAAAGTTAAAATATAAGAAGCAACAGTGTGCAGACTTAGGACATTAGGCAGTAAAGGACAGTGACCTTACAGAGAGGAAACAATCAAGGTGAGCACTGTGATTATGCCTGCTCACTGCCTGATAAGAGCCTTCAACAGGAACAGGAGGATGGGTGAACTCTAGGAGGAACTTGGCAATGTCCTTGAGTTGAGGATATGAAGTTGGCAGTCTGGGAAGGCCAAGATGACTGGAGTTTGCATGGGATAATACCAAAGAGGAGAGAGCTGCACAGAGATCTACAGTCCTAGTTGAATAGTCATCTATGCACGGGAGGAAATTGCATGAGGTTGGTAAAAGAACCACATGAATAGAGAAAAGGGCACAATTTCAACTTTCACAAGGGCTGGAAATAGTTTGTAATCCCACAAGGAAGAGGGAAAATCCTCATAATTTATAGGGCATCAGGTAAGTATTCAGAAAGTTATTGCCTCAACAGTTGGGAAAAATTAGCTTTTGACTAAAGGCTGCTCTGGTCCTGCCTAACAAAGTTTACATGTAAGCTTACAAGGATCAAATCATTTCCAAGTAAGTTACCATGCTCCAAAGTAAAGCTTACTATTTATAAAACCACAAAATTATTCACCACCCAATAAGGTAAAATTCACAATATCTGCCATTCAATAAAAAATTACAAAGCATGCAAAAAAGGAAGAAAATATGACCCATAATGGGGAGAAAAACCAATCCCCAATGGAAACAGACATAGAAAGGAATTAGATGGTGGAATTAGTAGGCTAAAGTATTAAAAGAGCTATTAATAGATAACTAATGAAAACCTACTGTATAGCACAGGGAACTCTGCTCAGTGCTCTGTGATAACCTAAATGGGAAGAAAATCCAAAACAGAGGGGATATATGTATACGTATTGCTGATTCACTTTGCTGTACAGTAGAAACTAACACGATATTGTAAAGCAACTATACTCTAATAAAAATTTTCTTAAAAAGTCATTCTGAAAATAAAATATACACCAATATTTCTCAGGAATATATGCAGAAATCATCAATAAAATATTAGCAGGCCAAACAGCAGCATGTAAATAGGAATATGCACAATGTTCAATCAACTATAATTAACAAATGAGCTAATCAAGGTCAGAAGATACAATGTCAATATTTATATTATATTTCTATATAATAGTAGTAAACAATATGAAAATTAAGAAAATAATTTCATCAATAATAACACATCAAAAATAATAAAATAATAAAGAATAAATGTAATAAAAAAGTGAAACCATGCACAATAGAAACTACAAAACATTAATAAGATGAAGTTTTTTGAAAATAAAAATAATTGGAGCCACATTGGATTTTCACGGGTTGGAAGATTAATTTTACTAAAGAAGTTGTATGATATATCAAAGGGGAGAAGGAAGGGTGTGGGACAAATTAGGGGTATGGGGTTAATAGATACAAACTACTATGTATAAAATAGATAAGCAACAAGGATATACTGTATAGCACTGGGAATTATACCCATTTTCTTACAGTAGCCTATAATGGAGTATAATCTGCAAAAATACTGAATCATTGTGCTGTATACCTGAAACTAACATAATTTGTAACTCAACTATACTTCAATTAAAAAAAAAAAGCAAAAGATGCTCAACACTAGTCATTAGGGAAGTGTAACTCAAAACTATAATGAAATGCCACATCACACCCAGTAGAATGACTGTTATAAAAAGAAAGGCAATAAGTGTCAATGAGAATGTGGACAAATTAGAACTTCAACATTGCTATTAGGTAAGTTAAATGTTGCAGCCACTTCAGAAAATGTTTTGGCAGTCTTAAAATGTTTGAAAATATATTTTTCATATGACTAAGCAATTCCACATCTAAATATTTACTCTAGAAAAATGAAGACAAATATCCACATAAATAGTTGTATGGGAACATTTATAACATAATTATTCATAATAGACAAAAAAGTGGAAATAATCCAAATGGTTTATAGATTGATGAATGGATAAACATAATAAACAGAATTGTATATTTGTACAATGGAATATTATTCATCAATAAAAGAGAAGAAAGTACTAATACATGTAGGAACTACAAAAACATTATGTTAAGTGAAAAAGCCAAACATATAAAATTATCGAATATTATATGATTTCTTTTTTATGAAATGTCCAGAAAAGACAAACCTATAGATAAATAAAGTAGACTCTTGGTGCCTGGGGCTAAAGGTAAGAATGGGAAGTGACTGCAGATGAGCATAAGAGATTTTCTGGGTGCAAAGGAAATGTTCTAAATGTGGATTGTTTCACAATCTGTAATGTGATGGTTTTACAATTCTGTAAATTAACTAAAAATTTTGTATTGTACACTTAAGAAACACTAATTTTATGGTATGAAAATTAAATCTCAAGATTTTTTTAAAAAAAATAAAGGAGCAAAACACCAATCAGTTCTAGATCAACTTCAGTTTGCCAAATACAGTGTAATGGGATTCCTTAATGAGAGAAGAAGATGAGGATGAAAAAAAGTTATAGAAATAATAGCTGAAAATGTTCCAAATTTGATAAAAATTATTAACCCATACTTCCAAGAAGCCAAAAGGAACCCAAGCATAAGAAACAAGAAAATAGCTACACAAGACACATCATAATCAAATGGCTTAAAAGAGTAATAAAGAGAAGATTTTAAGAACAGCCAAAGTAAAAATAAACATTGCATAGAGAATGATGACAGGATTCTTGACAGAAGCAAAATGACTAGAAGATCACAGAGCATAATATTTAAAGTATTTAATGTCAACCCAGAAATCTCCACCTAGCAAAAATATTCTTCAAAAATAAAGGAAAAAAAAGACTTTTTGCAAACATTTAAAAGTTAAAATAATTTATCACCAGCAGTTCTGTATTACAAAAAAATTTAAAGGAAGTCATTCAGGAAAAGAAAAATAATAACAGATGGAAATCTGGTACTACTCAAAGAAATAAAGGCCACTGATACTGGTAATTGTATAGGCAAATATAAAAATAATTTTATTTTTATTTTATTATCTCTTTAAAATTGAGGTTTATAGCCCAATACTGACAATGTAATTGAGATTTATAACCTATATAGAAATAAAATACATGACAAGGGTGACACAAAGGCCAGGTAGGGAATATAGAAATATACTGTTATAAGGTTATTATAATATATATAAAATGGGATAATATTACTTGAAGGTAGGCTGTGATAAGAAAAAAATGTATATTATAAACTCTAAGTAAGTCAAAAAATGACAAGGAAAAAAGAAAAAGGGAAACAAAGAACAAGCGGGACAAATAGACTACAAATATCAAGATAGACAATTTAAACACAAATATCAATAATCAAATTAAATACAAATAGTCTAAACAATCCAATTATAAGGCAGAGATCATTATACTGGATTAAAAGAAATTAAGCCCCAACTTCATGGTCTCTGTAAGAAACCCACTGTAAATATAAATATACCAATATGTTAGAGGGAAAGTATGGGAAATGTCTTGCTATCTCTAATAAAAAGAAAGCTTCATTGGTTATATTAAGATCAAAGTAATTTTTAGAGCTACAGACATTTCCTGAGATAAAGATGCCATTTAATGATCATAACAGTTTCAATTCAACAGGAGGACAAAGCAATTCTAAATATTATTGCACCTGATAAAAGTGTTTCAAAATAAATTTTAAAAAACAGATAAAACTATAAAAAGGAATTAAACAAATTCTTAATCGAAATTGAATATTTCAACACTCCACTCTCAATGACTGATAGAACAAGTAGCTAGAAACTCTGTTTATGGAACACTTAAATAACTGAATTAGTTAACTTGACATATATAACATTTATAAAACATTTAACCAGTACATAGTAAAATATTCATTTTCGTCCAGAGCATTCTTGTACCTATACTAATGTAGTCCATATTTGGGGCACAAACAAGTGTCAATATATTTTAAAGGACTTATACAAAGTATCTCTTTTGACAACAATATAATTAAAGTAGAAATTAAAAAATAGAAAAATATCTGAAAAAATATCCTAATATAGTGAAACTAAATTACATACTTCTAAATAACTGATGAGTTAGAGAAGAAATCAAGACGGAAATTATAAAGCATTTTGCACAGAAAAAAATTTAAAATACAATATCAAAATTTGTGTTTTAAGGCATTAATGCAATTATTATAAGAATATTTATAGCACTAAATTTCAGTATTTTAAAAGAAAAAGGTCTTAAATCAATGTCTCAGCTTGCCCCTTAATCATCTTGAAAAAGAAGAGAAAATTACACATAAAGAAAGCAGAAGAAAAGCAATAGAGAAACTCAATAACAGCAAAGCTGTCTAAAAAAAACCCCATGAAATCGATATAACTCTAGCCACAATGATCAGGCAAAAAACAGGGAAGACACAAATTGCCAATATCAACAATGAAAGAGGAATCATCATTATTGTTTCTGCAGATAAAAGAATAATAGGGGACTTCCCTGGTAGCACAGTGGTTAAGAATCCGCCTGCCAATGCAGGGGACAAGTGTTCGAGCCCTGGTCTGGGAAGATCTCACAAGCCTCGGAGCAACTAAGCCCATGTGCCACAACTACTGAGCCTGTGCTCTAGAGCCCATGAGCCACAACTACTGAGCCTGTGTGCCACAACTACTGAAGCCCATGTGCCTAGAGCCCATGCTCTGCAACAAGAGAAGCCACTGCAATGAGAAGCCTGCACACTGCAACAAAGAGTAGCCACCACCCGCCATAAGTAGAGAAAGCCCGCACGCAGAAGCAAAGACCCAACGCAGCCAAAAATAAATAATAAATAAAGAATAATAAGTAAATATTTTGCACAACTTTATCCTAATATAATTGACAACTTTTAAAGAAACATGGAATTCTTTTTGAAGGATACATATTTTGAAAGCTTACTTGAGAAGAAACCAACAACCTGAATACCCTCATATCTATTAATAATTAAATTTGAGGTTGAAATCCTATCCACAAAGAAAATTCCAGACCCAGATAGCTTCACTGATAATTTCTACCAAATATTAAGAAATAAATAACAATTCTTCACAGAGTTTTCAATAAAATTGAATTATATGATGTTGACATCACCCTGAAATACAAACTAGAAATACAGAACACAAGAAAAGAATATTATAAACCAATATCCCATATGAACATCGATATAAATATAATGAATGTTGGGTGGTATAAAGGGGATAGTCTCAGTGAGAGACCTAAGCATGACTTTAGAAAGTACAGCCAGCCAACTACTGTGCCAGAAATTTTATGGAATTTTCAGAAATCTGCAGATAAAAATAGCATCAAGAATTTGGTTAAGAAAGTGGAAAACAGTTTAGGAATCAAAGCAGGAAAATTTGCAGATATTCTATTTCTTGATCTTGCATCAGTGTTGTTGAAGGAAGGAGGGAAATCTAACACATACTTGGCTGCTAATAGTAGTAATTGCTGTAGTAGTGCAGATCCTCTGAGTAGCAGATGTCATGTCTCAATTAATGATTAAACATGCATGGCTTTTATTATGGGACATACCTGTGAGAGAAATGAGGAAGGAGTAGGATGAGACCTGGAGACCTGGCATATCCGGTGTAAGTCTGACCCTGAATGCTATGGACTAAATATTTGTATTCCCCCCAAATTTATATGCTGAAATCCTAACCACCAATATGATGATATTAGGAGGTAGAGCATTTAGGAGGTGACTAGGTAGTGAGGTTGGAGCCTTCACAGGATTAGTGCACTTATAAGAGGGATCCCAGAGAGCTCTCTTGCCCTTTCTACTATGTAAGGCCACAGCGAGAAGGTGACCATCTATGAACCAGGAAGCAAATGGCTCTCACCAGACACCCAATCTGTCAGTGTCTTAATCTTGACCAGCCTCCATAACTGTGAGAAATAAATGTTTGTTGTTTAAGTCACCAATCTATGATATTTTTATTATATCAGCCCAAATGAACTAAGAGAGAGAAGAATGGAGGCAAGGAGTTTAGGTAGAAGCAAACTAGACAGTCATTTCATCTAAGGGAAGTTTAACAAAGTCATCATGGAGTTCTCAACCCAAAGTCACGCAACAGAAGAAATCTGTTCTCTCAGGAACTGGACCTGCCTTAGTGCATAAGCTTCTCCCTCACCTCCACCCCAACTTAGAGGAGCTGAAGGAAAAGGAAGCATGGTCTCAGTGAAAACATGGACATGGTTTTCAGACTATAGGAACTGGGGGTCTTAACAAATTATTCTTACAGTTGGAGATCTGTGAGGTGTTACCTCATGGCTACCTAGTCCACCCTTTGTGCTAGGTAGATATATAATTTTCTTTAGAGGTTTGGGGAGCAACTTCTCTACAGTTGCTGTGGGTCTTTCCTCCCACTTAGGAGAGAAGGTTAGTGGATGAACTGCAACCTCTGTTGCTACATTTTATTTTGGGGCTGCCACTCATACTAATACTCTTCTTCCTTTGTTCTAAATTTCCCTGTTTAAGTTTCCCTCATGCTCATTTGCTTAGGTCCTGGTGGCTGCTTGTTTTATGATCCATACCTTCATTCCTGAGTTATCTGAACCCATGATAATCATATCCTTCTCAATCTGGAGTTGTTACTCATGTTTTTCTCACAATTATAACCCTTCAAGGAATTTTGTCAAACACATTATCTGTTTTTTTAAAAAAAATAAAACCATCTTAGTGTGAAGCGGTATTTCATTGTGGTTTTGATTTGCATTTCCTTGATAGTTAATGATGATGAAAATCTTTTCATGTGATTATGGGCCATTTGATAACATTGGAGAAATGTCTATTCAGATTGGTCACTTTTTAAAACTGAAATTTTGTATTTTTCTTATTGAGTTGTGAGGATTCTTTATAGATTCTAGATAAAAGTCCTTCATCAGGTATGTGATATGCAAAAATCTTCCATTATTTTGTCTATGTTTTCACTTTCTATGCTGTCCTTTGAAGCACAAGTTAAAATTTTTTTTATTGGAGTGGATGTATAATATTATATTAGTTTCAGGTGTACAAGAAATAACTTGATATTTTTATGGATTATATTTCATACAAAGTTATTATAAAATATTGACTATATTCCTTGTGCTATACATATATCCCTGTATTTTTTTTTCTATCATGAGTTTTTTTTTTAAACATCTTTATTGGAGTATAATTGATTTATAATGTTGTGTTAGTTTCTGCAGTATAACAAAGGGAATCAGCTATATGTATACATATATCCCCATATCCCCTCCCTCTTTCATCTCCCTCCCACCCTCCCTAACCCACCCCACTAGGTAGTCACAAAGCACAAAGCTGACCTCCTTGTACTATGCAGCTGCTTCCCACTAGCTATCTATTTTACATTTGGTAGTGTATATATGCTAATGCTACTTTTTCACTTTGTCCCAGTTGACCCCTCCACCTCCCCGTGTCCTCAAGTCCATTCTCTATGCCTGCGCATTTATTCCTGTCCTGCCCTAGGTTCATCTGAAAGATTAGTTCTTCTTTTTTAGATTCCATATGTATGTGTTAGCATACTGTATTTGCTTTTCTCTTGCTGACTTGCTTCACTCTGTATGACAGACTCTAGATCCATCAATCTCACTACAAATAACTCAATTTCATTCCTTTTTATGGGTAATATTCCACTGTATATATGTTCCACATCTCCTTTATCCATTCATTTATTGATGGACACTTAGGTTGCTTCCATGTCCTGGCTATTGTAAATAGAGCTGCAATGAACATTGGGGTACATATCTCTTCATGAATTATGCTTTCTCAGGGTCTATGCCCAGCAGTGGGATTGCTGGGTCATATGGTAGTTCTATTTTTAGTTTTTTAAGGAACCTCCACAGTGGCTGTGTCAATTTACATTCACACCAACAGTGCAAGAGGGTTCCCTTTCTCCACACCCTCTCCAGCAGTTATTGTTTGTAGATTTTGTGATGATGGCCATTCTGACTAGTGTGAGGGGATACCTCATTGTAGTTTTGATTTGCTTTTCTCTAATGATCAGTGACTTTGAGCACCTTTTCATCTGTTTGTTGGCAATATGTATATCTTCTTTGGAGAAATATCTATCTAGGTCTTCTGCCCATTCTTGGATTGGGTTGTTTGTTTCTTTGATACTGAGCTGCATGAGCTGCTTGTCTAGTTTGAAGATTAATCCTTTGTCAGTTGCTTTGTTTACAAATATTTTCTCCCATTCTGAGGGTTGTCTTTTCCTCTGGTTTATGGTTTCCTTTGCTGCCCAAAAGCATTTAAATTTCATTAGGTCCCATTTGTTTATTTTTGTTTTTATTTCCATTTCTCTAGGAGGTGGGTCAAAAAGGAGCTTGCTGTGATATATGTAGTAGAGTTCCCTGTCTTTTTTGCTATTACTCTATGTAAATTGGGACTTAGATAACTTTCCCCCCAAATGTTGATACTTTTGCTACCACTGTTGCTGTTAAATATTGAGACCATAATGTGGCATTTAGAAAGAGCTTAAAGTAGTATTACCATCTGTTTACTAATGAAAAAACTAAAGTTAGTAAGTTACTTGAGAAAATTCTTTCAGGCCAATCTTAAGTCTGACCAGCTCCAAAACTGTGGGATAATTAAAAGAATAAAATATTTCATGTCATGTATAAATTACCCAGTATGTTAAGGTTGGTCAATAAATATTGATGCTGTCTTTTTTTTCTTCTACCGTTATTGAGATATAATTGACATGCTGCCATTCTTATATATGTACACATTAAAAATTTGAATAAGAATGTGAGACTTTAGGGCAAAGTCAGGAGGATCTTTTCAAAGTATCCAAGATTAAATGTCAGTAACAATTTTTATCCTTATTATTTTGAATAAGTATGATCAGAAAAAAAGACTAATAAAAAATTTCATTAAAATCCAATTGAACTATGATTTTATGGACAATGTATAACAGAGCTGTAATTCTGAGATTAAACAATATTTAGTATAATTAAATATCTCCTCATCATTACTTTACTATTGCAAGTGTGACTAGGTGTATGAATGACTGGATGGAAAACTGACTTTAATTTTAGTTCTGTCATCATTCAAAGATAAACTGCATTCTTCATATATTAATATATTAGTATTCCTTAAGAATAATGCACTGGATTTTAAAAAAAGGTAAAAATAAAAGTAGATAGACATATTAACTAGTAAGACATTCAGAACATTCTCCCATCTAAGATTTTTCCCCAAACATTATTGATTTTGGCCCAGAGATAAACCTAGTCACTGTGAGTAATAAGCTATTATCAAGTCCCATTGACTTTTTCCCTCTTTTTGCTGTAGTTTTTGTCAGGTCAATGAATTATCCTTGGCTTATATTTTGTTCTCTAAGGCATAAATCAAAATTTTTTTTAAATGTGGGATCCTCATAAATTTGGAGGAATAAAGAGAAATATAGCCTGAAAAGAATATCTCTGCTTTTGTTTATTTGAAATATCTTGCTCTGATTCATAGAACGTCAATATACTTGCTATTTATTAATGATTAGATGTGGTTTGTTTTCATAAATTTTGAATTTGTTAATGAACAGAAAAAAAAGGTTTTTTTTCCCCTTACTCATTTTTACTTCAATAGTCATAACATACTGATACAAATAACTTCTGTAATTGCAATTAGTAAAGAAAACTATATAGCCACAATATTATTATTAATAATCACAAACTTTTATTAACTATTTAGCTTCTTCCAGATGCCATATTAAGTACTCCATGTGTGTATCTATCTACCATCATCATAATTATCCATTCATCTGTCCATCTGATGGATTCCTCTAAATCTAGAAAGTAGATATTATTATAACTCTATTTCATAAAGGTAAAAACTGAGGCATAATGAGGCTATGTAACTTGCCCATGTTAACGTATTTAGTATGTGGTGAGAAAAAATCTGAATCCAGGTCATCTTGTTTTGTACCTGTATGCTTAAAACTACTATATTATATATATGGCCTCATTAATGTGACAGCAAACCAACATATGATGGTTATCAAATATTCTATTTAAAAGTTTAAAAGTACTGATATTTAGGTTAAGCTCTCTCAGATTACATTCTATTAAAAGACACCCAGAAATAACAAAATACACTAAAAATAAAACAAGAAGTGATTTAAACCAAAACAAAGAATGTATTATTTTGAAGCATTTAAGTTGATAGTTCTAACAAGTACTACAATGGCTTAAGAGTAGTTAGAGAGCTAGTATAGCATTGAACTTTCCTGTAATGCTACCATTTGGACCTTCTCTCTCACCCAAAATTGCCTCCCACACCACATTAGTTCATTCAAATTTTTTTTTCATTTTCATAGTAATGTTGCATTTTCTGGCTGTAAACAGTATATTTGGCATTGTATACTTTTTAGCAAATTGTATAAATTTTAGCAAATAAATGTAACTTACTGAGAGAGAATAATACACAGTTTACATTTTTAAACTACAAATTATACTGAATGTTATATTTTGCTTGTTTTGCAAGCGTATGTCTTTCCTCTTTATCATTTATATTAATGGGATCAAAATTTTCCCAAGAACTACCGACAAGGTACAAAATGTTTACTAAATACCACTTTTCTAATTATCTCTCAATAACATTTTCTCACAACCAGTGTAACACAGACATTTAAGTTGTAATCAAAGCCAAATAATTTAATACAATTATAACATAAAACCTATTGTAAGTCTATGTGATATTTTAGTGTTATTCAGGATTTCGCAAATGGATGTTGAACTTCTATTTATATTTTCTCAAACCTTATATTTGAGGGACAACAGTCAAAGAAAAGCTAATATAAGTATTACATAATAGGAGTGCACAGAAAAAAAGAGGACCATAGAACAGGAAAAAAATATTTTTAAAAAGTCTAACAAAACTTGAAACAACAAATTAAAATGCCATGAAGTAACTCCTGGGTTCATGAGCAACCTGATAAATGATCTTTCCAAACATGTCATATCATGCCCCTTCCTTGCCTACAATTTTTATATTTCTTTTCACTGCACCACAAATTAAACTCTAGTTCCTTATTTTAGGGGGCAAGTCTACATATGAGCTAGTTTCCATTGCCTTTGAACTCAGCTCTTACTTCTCCATATTGTTTTCTACACTGTAGCCACAATGGCCTATTTTCTTATCAAGAACACTTCAAGCTTATTCCTGCCTCTGGGTCCTTACTGACACTATTATTTTCTGAAGCAAAAAGCTCATGGAAAAATAAGTCTTGCATGACTTATTTTTGTATCTTTCCAGATTTCCTATTAAATGTAAACTTCTTAGAAAAGCTTTCTCTGAACATCCTATCTAAATAACTCCATATGTCACTACTGTATTACTCTGGCTATTGTGCTGATGGAACTTGTCACTTCCTGAAGTTATCTTCCATTTATTTGTTTCCTTTTTTTACTGGCTGTATTCTCAACTCTAAAGTGTAAGTTTTGTGATAGTAAGGATTTGCATATCATATTCATTACTATACCCTTAGCATTATGAATACTGATGCTTACCTAAATGATCAATAAAATTTGCAAATTTAAGAAAATGGTCATTTAGAAATAGAACACATTTTACTCTATCATTATTGAAACAAAATACACTTTTACGCACTCCTCCACTTTCCTATGACTTGATTCTTATGAGCATGATGACTTAAGTAGACTGCCATTTGGAATAACAAATCTTAAACAAGATTACCATGGTAAGTGAAAACAGTGAGTTGATGTGATAAGCAACATGAATTAAAATTATTGGATTTTCTCACACTGATTAGTTCTTTAAACGCTGAGTGATTCACAGGAATGTTTCCTTTTAAGTTAAATATCATGTTTGATCTTTTCTTTTAAAAAGGGGGTATTGTGTTTTTTATGGCTGTGTAACAAATTACTGCAAACCTAGTGGCTTCAACGATGCCCACATATTTGCTCAAAATTCTGTAGGCCAGAAATCTGGACATGGCATGACTATATTTGCTCCTCAGGGCCTCAAAAGGGTAAAATCAAGGTGTTGGCCAGGAAGTTTTCTCATCTAGAGCTCGGTATCCTCTTCTAAGCTCATATAGTTGTGGAAGAATTAAATTTCTTATGGTTATGGGACTGAGATCCTTATTTCCTTGCTGGCTATCAATTAAGAGCCATTCTTAGGCCTCATATGCCATCCTCATTCCTTCCCACATGGTTCCCTTTATCTTCAAAGAAAGCCAGCTGTAAAGTATTTCCTTCATTATCACTCATGTCCAATCCCTCTCACACTTCTAATCTCTTTAAGAGTTCCCCTGATTATGCCAGGCTCACCAATCTCATCAATTTGTCAATGTATCTCTTTCTCTCTCACTCTCACTCTCAGAATCAACTGTGCCATCTAACCTAACCTATTGACAAGTGTTATCCTCCATTATATCCATAGTTTAGGTCCACACTCAAGGAGGGCAGGGAGATTATGTAGTGTCATCACCAGCAGGCACAAATATTACAGACCAACGTAGAATTCTGCCTACCATAAAGTGATATTTTCTTGGTATTTAATCAATGTATAAATTTTATAAACAATGATTTATAGATTTAACTATTTTAAAAATTAATAAAATTGTTATTACTACAGGCAATGGAATATTAAGGCAGTAAATAGGAAATCTGTTTTTTCCAGATATATAATTTATATATTGTTAAAACCTTAGATAGAGGACAAGTTGATCATAAATTGTACCATTCTCACTTACTTCTGAAACATTCTCAAATAAGTGTAATTTGTAGTTAAGAGCATTTGTTTGTGCATGAATAGGTACTTACATATATTTAATTAGCACCCAAGAGATAATCAGTTTGCTTAATAACTAACTGAAATTTAGATGAGATTTAATTTTAAAATTAGATTACGTGTACATTAAATCTGGAATGGTGAAATGTTACCTGTTTATTAGCATGGAAGTAGGACAAAGGTTTTCAGCCAGTTAGTCATGTGAAGAGCAGGTAATATATTTCTGTTTCACAGGGACTTCGTTGCCTGTTAAATTGAAAGGGAATCTGTTAAATCATCCCCTTCCCATGATCCTAAAATCCTTCATCCCCACTTTCTGCTATGAAGATATTATTATGATTAAACTCTTTATCCCTGCTTATCTTGTCCACAGCAAGAAGCCTAGGTCAGGATCACTCCTCATTTCCCACACTTTAATTTCCATATTGCTGTGGGTAATGTCCATTCTAACGTGATCTCTCAGCTTCTTCCCAACTTCTGAAACCTTACACTTGGATCTGAAACCCAGTGATTGCTATAAGCAAAATAGACTCTTCTCAAACTTCTGCTAAATGCTTCCTTTCTCTTTTTGCTCTGACTTACGATTACCTTTCCTTGAGGATACTTCTTCCCCTGTAGGCTTCTCAAGTGGTGGATTTTTCCTCTTCATACCTTTGGTAACAGTAGGTCTTCGGGTGTTATAAGTGTTCTCCTTTCTCCTTGTAGCTTCCAGACTTTTCTCCAGTTTCTTCCCTACAGTTCCCTAGATTTGAATTGCATTTTAAATTCTACTTTAATCTTCCTAGTTGCAGTTTACTACTGACCTCTAAATCAATCTTTTCCCTGTGCAATATTTCCTGCAATATTGCCTCTCTTTCCAGCACAATTTGTATTCTAATTCTGATACTTATATTTTACTGGTACATAACATTCAATAGAACTTCTATGAAATTTTGAAAAATCATGGAGATGAAGGCTATCTCTCTCTAGAAACTGTATGTTGCTGGGTTTTGGTAAACATAATTATTTTTATACCAATAGTCTCTGCTTTTTATGAGAAAATTCACTTTATTTATAGCTAGTATAATAAACAATATATTTTGTGTCTCAGCTCAAATCCTTTCTTTCTCATTACTCTTTATGATACTAAAGCTGGCATCCTGAAAACTTTATTTCCATCTTCTCAACTATTACTCTGTCAGCCTCAGCCAAAGGAGACAGAAGAAGGAGTCTCTGAGGTTGGAGAAAGAAGGGACTTCTCTTCCTCTTTGCTTCCTGCAAACATCCTATTTGCTAGTGGTTCCTGTAAATGTCACTAGGCAACACTATCTCATGCAGCTGTAGCAGTTCCTTCTGCAGAAGTAGCTGAATCCAATGTGCTATTTTGCCAAAACTTCCAAAACCAACCACATTGACCCACATCATGGACTGCAGCACTGGCTGATTGGGGTCCTCCTGTCCCCCACTAGAGGTTTGGCTCCCTGTCCTTTGGGATCCTCTTTAAGTTTCTAAATTTTAATAATTCTAAACACTTTTTTTTTTTTTTTTTTTTGTGGTACGCGGACCTCTCACTGCTGTGGCCTCTCCCTTTGTGGAGCACAGGCTCCGGACGCGCAGGCTCAGTGGCCATGGCTCACGGGCCTAGCCGCTCCGCGGCATGTGGGATCCTCCCGGACTGGGGCACAAACCCGTATCCCCTGCATCGGCAGGCAGACTCTCAACCACTGCACCACCAGGGAAGCCCCAAGCCCTTTTTCTTTAACCTCTGCCCTATGAACGGTGATGCTTCCTTAATGATCTTAGAATTCTCTTTTAATCTTTTAAATTTCCTACTTAAAAATTTTATACATAGTTAACCATTTGCCATACTAATGTGTCTTTGTTTTCAATAAGCTCCAGCTAAGGCATCAGTTCTGCTTGGAACCTGGTGAGCCCTTTAATTCAGTTCAATGAGATTTTTCTTCAGGTTAAAAAAAGTTTTCAGTTATTTGTTCAATTCTGTCTCTTCTCTCTTTTTTTTCTAAGAAGAAAGGTACACCTATGATTCAAGTGTTAACTGTCTTGGATCTATCCTTCAAATCTTTGTTTTCCCTTGTTTGTTTGTGTTTTTTTTGCATGATTTTTGTTTGTGTATTCCTCTGTGTTTTGAAATAGATCTTACATATATTTCAATACATTAATTTACATCTCCAAAGAGATATAAAATATTGGACAATCAAGTTTTCATTTAAATCTCTTTTTTGTGGCGGTACTAAGCTCCTTAAATGGTTTTCATTAGTGGTGGTATTGTTCAAACCATCATTAAATCCTCAGTGCTGTGCAAAACATTTCTAAGAATTTACGCTAAGAATTAAATGTGAAAAGATGTGAGCAGAAGACTATCATTGCAGGCTTATTTACGAATAGCTGACCACAAGACACAGGAAAAATATCCAACTCTGATGGAACAGTTAAATAAATTATGGAGCAACAAATGATAGAATGGTGTTATAAAGTGTTTCAGGTCATGATTTTGGGCAGGTTATTTCTTTGTGACTCATTTCCTTAATTGCAAAATGGGCAAAATGATAATAATATGTCCTTCCTAGGATAGTTGTGAATATCTGCTGAGTTATGCAAGCAAAGCATTTTAAACAGCACCTGTTACATGGTAAATCTTAATTAGGTTAATGTTAACTGATATTATTATTCAGCCATTAAACTGTATTTTATTATATTATATAAATGTAATGTATTCATGATATTTTGTTAATAAAATTAACAAATATCAAGCTAGTTAGGAACAGTAAGTACAGTTTAATTTAGTTTTCTTGGATGCACAAATTAATAGGGAATACAAAATCTAGATAACGAAGAGATTACATATAAAATATATATGGCAGCCTATGACCTAAATTACTTACACAATTCTCTCTAGGTAGAATAACTGTAATTTTTTTCTTTCTTTCTTTATTCTAATTTTTTCTAACTTCATGTAATAAATATATTCTACCTGTTTAGAAAAAGTTTTTTAAAAAGTTGAATTTTAAATCTTATTTAAAGTCTTATTTAAGTCTTAATATTACAATAATTGTCCTTATCCTTGTTTATTTTATGACAAAGTATAAAAATTGAAATCATCCTTTATATATTTTTTGGTCTTAACATTAATTATACATTTATGGAAGATGTGTTAGTCTTTGCAAAAATAAAAATTATTTAATTGGATGCCAATATTACTTTTTGTAGATAGATAGAAATATGTAAATATGAATATTTTAGATAATTGAAGGGACTCAATAAATTGTATCTGAGTTCTGATCAAATTGAGAAATGAGACAAAAGGATGGCAAGAGATCCTCTGCAAGCCAGAAGGGAGTGGCAGGACATATTTAAAGTGAGGAAAGGGAAAAACCGACAACCAAGACTACTGTACCCAGCAAGGATCTCATTCAGATTTGACGGAAAATTTAAACCTGTACAGAGAAACAAAAGCTAAGAGAATACAGCACCACCAAACCAGCTTTACAACAAGTGCTAAGGAACTTCTCTAGGCAGGAAATGAAAGACAAGGAAAAGACCTATAATAACAAACCCAAAACAATTAAGAAAAAGGTAATAGGAACTACATATCAATAATTACCTTAAATGTAAATGGATTAAATACTGCACCCAAAAGACATAGACTGGCTGAATGGATACAAAAATAAGAACTGTATATATGCTGTCTACAAGAGATCCACTTCACACCTAGGGACACATATAGACTGAAAGTGAGGGGTTGGAAAAAGATATTCCACGTAAATGGAAATCAAAAGAAAGCTGGAGTAGCAATTCTCATATCAGACAAAATAGACTTCAAAACAAAGACTATTACAAGAGACAACGAAGGACACTATACAATGATCAAGGGATCAATACAAGAATAAGATATACCAATTGAAAATATTTATGCTCCCAACATAGGAGCACCTGAATACATGAGGTGAATACTAACAGCCATAAAAGGAGAAATCGACAGTAACACAATCATAGTAGGGAACTTTAACACCCCACTTTCACCAATGGACAGATCATCCAAAATGAAAATAAATAAGGAAACACAAGCTTTAAATGATGCATTATACAAGATGGACTTAATTGATACTTATAGGACATTCCATCCAAAAACAACAGAATATATCTTCCTCTCAAGTGATCATGGAACATTCTCCAGGATAGATTGTATCTTGGGTCAAAAATCAAGCCTTGGTAAATGTAAGAAAATTGAAATCATATGAAGTATCTTTTCCAACCACAACAATATTAGACTAGATATCAATTACAGGAAAATATGTTTAAAAAACACAAACACACGGAGGCTAAACAATACACTACTTAATAACCAAGAGATCACAGCAGAAATCAAAGAGGAAATCAATAAACACCTAGAAACAAAGGACAATGAAAACACAACGACCCAAAACGTATGGGATGCAGCAAAAGCAGTTCAAAGAGGGAAGTTAATAACAATACAATCCTACCTCAAGAAACAAGAAACATTTAAAATAAATAACCTAACCTTACACCTAAAGCAATTAGAGAAAGAAGAACAAAAAAAAACCCCAAAGTTGGCAGAGGAAAGAAATCATAAAGATCATATCAGAAATAAATGAAAATTAAATGAAGGAAACAATAGCAAAGATCAATAAAACTAAAAGTTTGTTCTTTGAGAAGATAAACAGAATTGATAAACCATTAGGCAGACTCATCGAGAGAAAAAGGGAGAATACTCAAATCAGTAGAATTAGAAATGCAAAAGGAGAAGTAACAACTGACACTGCAGAAATACAAAGGATCATGAGAGATGACTACAAGCAACTATATGCCAAAAAAATGGACAACCTGGAAGAAATGGAAAAATTTTTAGAAAAGCACAACCTTGTGAGACTGAACCAGGAAGAAATTGAAAATATAAACAGACCAAACACAAACAATGAAATTGAAACTGTGATTAGAAATCTTCCAACAAACAGAAGCACAGGATCAGATAGCTTCAGAGGCAAATTCTCTCAAACATTTAGAGAAGAGCTAACACCTATCCTTCTCAAACTCTTCCAAAATATAGCAGAGGGAGGAACACTCCCAAATTCATTCTATGAGGCCACCATCACCCCGATACCAAAACCAGACAAAGATGTCATCAAGACAGAAAACTATAGCCCCATATCACTGATGAACATAGATGCAAAAATCCTCAACAAAATACTAGCAAACAGAATCCAGCAGCACATTAAAAGGATCATACACCATGATCAAGTAGGATTTATCCCTGGAATGCAAGGATTCTTCAATATACATAAGTCAATCAATGTGATACACCATATTAACAAATTGAAGGATAAAACCATATGATCATCTCAATAGATGCAGAAAAAGCTTTTGAAAAATTCAACACCCATTTATGATAAAAACCCTCCAGAAAGTAGGCATAGAGGGAACTTACCTCAACATAATAAAGGCCATATATGACAAACCCACAGCCAACATCATCCTCAATGGTGAAAAACTGAAAATATTTCCACTAAGATCAGGAACAAGACAAGGTTGCCCACTCTCACCACTTTATTCAATATTGTTTTGGAAGTTTTAGCCACAACAATCAGAGAAGTAAAAGAAATAAAAGGAATCCAAATTGGAAAAGAAGTAAGGTTGTCACTGTTTGCAGATGACATGACACTATACATAGAGAATCCTAAAGATGTTACCAGAAATCTACTAGAGCTAATCAATGAATTTGGTAAAGTAGCAGGATACAAAAGTAATTCACAGAAATCTCTTTCATCATTCTATACAGTAATGATGAAAAATCTGAAAGAGAAATGAAGAAAACACTCCCATTTAGCATTGCAACTGAAAGAATGAAAATACCTAGGGATAAACCTACCTAAGGAGACAAAAGACATGTATGCAGAAAATTATAAGACACTGGTGAAAGAAACTAAAGATGATACAAATAGATTGAGAGATATACCATGTTCTTGGATTGGAAGAATCAACATTGTGAAAATGACTCTACTACCTAAAGCAATCTACAGATTCAATGCAATCCCTATCAAACTACCACTGGCATTTTTCACAGAGCTAGAACAAAAAATTTCACAATTTGTCTGGAAACACAAAAGACCCCGAATAGCCAAAGCAATCTTGAGAAAGAAAAATGGAGCAGGAGGAATCAGGCTCCCTGACTTCAGACTATACTACAAAGCTACAGTCATCAAGACAATATGGTACTGGCACAAAAACAGAAATATACGTCAATGGAACAGGATAGAAAGCTCAGAGATAAACCCACGCACATATGGCCACCTTGTCTTTGATAAAGGAGGCAAGAATATACAATGGAGAAAAGACAGCCTCTTCAATAAGTGGTGCTGGGAAAACTGGACAGCTACATGCAAAAGAATGAAATTAGAACACTCCCTAACACCATAAACAAAAACAAACTCAAAATGGATTAAAGACCTAAGTGTAAGGCCAGACACTATAAAACTCTTAGAGGAAAATATAGGCAGAACACTCTATGACATAAATCACAACAAGATCCTTTTTGACCCACCTCTTAGAGAAATGGAAATAAAAACAAAAATAAACAAATGGGACCTACTGAAACTTAAAAGCTTTTGCACAGCAAAGGAAACCATAAATAAGCCAAAAAGACAACCTTCAGAATGGGAGAAAATATTTGCAAATGAAGCAACTGACTAAGGATTCACCTTCAAAATTTACAAGCAGTTTATGCAGCTCAATATGAAAAAAAAAAAACCCAATCCAAAAATGGGCAGAAGACCTAAATAGACATTTCTGCAAAGAAGATATATAGATTGCCAACAAATATCAAAAATGATATTGAGCATGAAAGAATGTTCAATATCATTAATCATTAGAGAAATACAAATCAAAACTACAATAAGATATCATTTCACACCAGTCAGAATGGCCATCATCAAAAAATCTAGAAACAATAAATGCTGGAAAGAGTGTGGAGGAAAGGGAACCCTCTTGCACTGCTGGTAGGAATGTAAATTGATACAGCCACTATGGAGAACAGTATGGAGATTCCTTAAAAATTAAAAATAGAACTACCATAAGACCCAGTAATCCCACTACTGGGCATATATCCTGAGAAAACCATAATTCAAGAAGATTCATGTACCACAATGTTCCTTGCAGCTCTATTTACAATAGCCAGGACATGGAAGCAACCTAAGTGTCCATCAACAGATGAAAGGATAAGGAAGATGTGGCACATATATACAGTGGAATATTACTCAGCCATAAAAAGAAATGAAATTGAGTTATTTGTCGTGAGGTGGATGGACCTAGAGTCTGTCATACAGAGTGAAGTAAGTCAGGAAGAGAAAAACAAATACCATATGCTAACACGTATATATGGAACCAAAAACAAGGTTCTGAAGAAACTAGGGGCAGGATGGAAATAAAGATGCAGACCTACTAGAGAATGGACTTGAGGACATTGGGAGGGGAAGGGTAAGCTGGGACAAAGTGAGAGAGTGGCATGGACATATATACACTACCAAATATAAAACCAATATCTAGTGGGAAGCAGCTGCATAGCACAGGGAGATCAGCTCGGTGCTTTGTGACCACCTAGAGGGGTGGGATAGGGAGGGTGGGAGGGAGGGAGGGGCAAGAGGGAAGAGATATGGGGATATATGTATATGTATACATATAGCTGATTCACTTTGTTATAAAGCAGAAACTAACACACTATTGTAAAGCACATATACTCTAATAAAGACGTTTAAAAAAAAGAAAAGCTAAGGTTTTATCAAGAGGACTCAGGAGCCAACAAGAGGAGGCTGTCCAACTAGTGGAAGATTTAAAAATTTGAGCATCAGTTAAGGACAATAACCACAATGAATTAATCATATTGAATACATTGAACTCTGAGATTATAAATGTAAAAAAATTAATTATGATATTCAAAGAATGAAAGGAATCAACATTTTATTTTTATAACCAGAATAAAAAAAGAATCAGGTATTTATTCTGATTTCTAGCATATATTTTTCTTTCAAGGTAACCACATAACTGATGAGGGAGAATTTCTCTTTGAGATAGTATAGAGGCATGCAGAAAGAATGAAAGAGTTAGAATATTGCCATTTTAACTTTAATCAGTCAGAAATACAAAAAAAAAAAAAATTCAAACAGATAGAGGGTTTAAACCTAAGCTTTACTGCTAGCATCATAGTTACTGATGAAATTTTCTTGTTGCCTAAATCAGAAGCAAGAGAGGATGTTTCATTTTAACACTTCTATTTAACAATATAATTTAGGTTCTAGCAAATGCAGTAAGACAAAAAACAAACAAACAAACAAGAAAAGAGATATAGATGCTTTTCTCTGCTGATGACATGATTATCAATGTAAAATCCCAAAAGAATCTACAGAGAAGCTACCTGGTATAACAAGTGAATTTAGCAAGATCTCTGAATAAGTGACTACAAGATCAATATTAAATTAAAAAAAAAATTATATGCTAGTAACAAATAACTGAAAAATTAAATTTAAAACTACCATTTATAGTAGTTATCAAACACTTAATACCAAACAATAAATTTGATAATTCATAAATTCAACTAAATTCACAAATTCAGCTAAAATTGTGTAAGATGTTTTTACTGAGCACTGTAACATATTGCTAAAAGAGATTAGTGAAGACCTAAATAAGGGATATAACATATTAATTAATTGGAAGATTCAGTTTTGTTAGGATGTCAATTCTATCCATATTGTGTCACCGCAATGCCTTTTTTTTGTTGTTGAAATGGACAAATAAATGTGAAAATTTGTATGGAAATTTAAAAGACCTAGAATATACAAGGGTATCGAGAGAGAGAGAGAAGGAATGAGTTAAAGAGACAGAAAGAGAGGGACTTGCATTACATGGTTTCAAAACTCCATATACAAATACATTAATTAAGGTAATATGGAATTGGTGTAAGGAATAGAACATAGTTGAGGGTAAAAAAAAATAGACCCACATATATAGTCAATCAAGCATTTTTTGACATAGATGTCAGTGCAATACAACTTGAAATGAAATATTTTACCTAAGTTGTGCTGAACAACTGGATATCTTTATGGTCAAAAACAAACCCAATCTCATATATACAAAATTTTAACTGAGATAGACAATAGATCTAATTGTAAGTGCTAAGACTATGAAGTTTCCAGAAGAACACATGAGAGAATATTTTCATTCCCTTCATTTGGGCAAAGATTTTTTACATAGGATACCGTTTGCAAAATTAAAATGATAAAAAATTTATTAAAATAAAAATTACTCTTCATAAAAAGACCTTGATTAGAAAATAGAAAGATTAAACCAAGACTGGGAAAGAATGTTTGCAGTTTATACATCTGACAAAGATTTATATCTATAATATATTAGGGATGCTTACAATTTAATAAGAAAATTCAATTCTTAAAAAATGGGGAAAGTCAACAGACACATACACAAATGGTTAATAAGCACATTATCATCAGTCATCAGATAAATTCAAAGTAAAATCACAATATATTACCACATACCCACAAAATGGTTAAATTTTTAAAAGATAAAATAAAAGATTAACAAGATTGCCAAGGATATGGAGCAACCTGGACTCTCATGTATTCCTTCTAGGAATGCATAGTGTGGTTCCACCTTGGAAAACTCCATGGCAGTTTCTTAGAAAGTTAAATATACAATTTACCATAGGATCCCGACATTCCACTCCTGAGTATGTAGCCAAGAAACATGAAATTATATATTCACAATTATCCTATACAAATGTTCATAGATTTTCTACAGCAGACAATATTTGAAAACAACCTATGTATTCACCAACTGAAGGAGCAATGAATATATTTGTAATGTTAAATTAATGAAACAAGGAGGCCATTAGACTGAGGTGACTCTAATGCTATGGAAGCCTCTGAAAGCAAACCTAATCTAAGCCTGTAAATGTCTCAAGGTTACAAAATCAAAATGCTAAGAACAACCAATCAGAGTCAAGTAGGCTTTAAACTATAGCCAATTATATACTTTCCTTTCTTTGCTTCTTTCTATATCTTTCCACTAGCTCCTTACTAGGGAGTACTCCTAAATACTTCTGGTTTGGCATGGCTGGTTCCAATTGATTTTTACTCAAATAAACTCTTAAAATTTGAATATGCTTCAGTTTATCTTCTAACAGTAATATATCCATACTATAGGATATATCTGGGCAATAAAAAAACAGATTTATGATACATATAACAACATAGATGAAACTTCAAAACATTATGCTGAACAAATGAAATGAGACTTAAAAGAAAACATGTTTGATTTTGTTTATTTGAAATTCTAGAACATTTATGAAGCTTATTTTCAGTGATAAAATTTTTAACATTGCCTTTTTCTAGGCGATGAGATGGGAATGAAAAGCTTATATATTGATTATGGTTTCAGTTCTATGGGTATAAACAGTTGTCAAAACACATTACACTGTTAAGATCTTTGCACTTCACTATATGTAAATTAAACCTCAGTAAGAAGGCTGAAATCAATAACAACAGCTTTTTCTTCGCTTAGAAAACTGGAAAAAATAAAAAACGCAAACCCCTGAAAAATAATGGATCTAGCATTGATCCTCAGTGACAACTAATATTAGAAAAAAAGACTCAATTGCCTATTAAGAAACTCTTTTTGTGAAAAAACAAACAAACAAAACCCAAAACAGCATCATCAA
The DNA here is from genome assembly GCF_059928025.1 of Delphinapterus leucas. NCBI lineage: Eukaryota > Metazoa > Chordata > Mammalia > Artiodactyla > Monodontidae > Delphinapterus > Delphinapterus leucas. Next base: position 34,048,969 of record NC_143132.1, read on the forward strand.
TGAAGTTCTTTTGCCAAAACATAAACCTTTATATAATCTAATTTCTATATCTAGCTAGCAGATTACAGGAAATACACTGTTTAGAAAATCATGTTAAACCACAAGAATGCAAAAAAGCAATATCCAAAATATGGCGGTATTCTGGAGGACAAGCAATCTGTTTTCCACAAGTAAATTTTGAAGAGATAAATGAGGGTTTGTGGAATCTACAGATTAAAAGATATTTAGGAGACCTTTAAAGTGAATGCCATATATAAACATTTTTGGGTCCTGGAAATTTTGGGGGTCTTACATAGTAAATATGTATTACATAGATAAATAGACCACATAGATAGATAGAATTATAAATCTTTATTTATATATAAGCATTAATATTGATATTATATATTAATTTATAATCTATATCAAAATATAATTTAGTGAGACAACAATAGAAATTTGACCATTAGATATTTCATTATATTAAGAAATATTTGTCATTTTTATACTATAATGGAATCATGGCTACATTAGAAAATACGTGCTTAATTTTGGAGACAATATTATATATTTATACTATTTGTATCAATATTTATACATGATTTATATATATTTATAATAATGCCTGAGACCCTTTTAAAACTAATTCAACAGGAGAAATAGGGAAAAGGGAGTTATAAATGAAATGAGATTTTCCATGAGTTAGATTGAGTGAAACTAGATGATAGATATTTGAGAATTCCTAATACAGTTCTCTCTACTTTTGAATACATGAAATTTCCATAAGTAGCTTAAAAAGCCATCATAATATAACAAACAATGACACTTGCAGTAATTATACCCAAGTAGTTCATAGAGTTTCTTTGAAAATTTTTAAGGATGGCAACAGTCCAAAGTACAATACAAGTAAGTTAAAGCAAGTTTATGGTGGCAAAATATTCTATTCTAGATACAAATGTCTCTGATGATCAGTATGAATAAAAACCTGTTTTTGCATGTATAGAATAATAGATATTCTTTGAAAAATTTTATTTACATATGTGGATGACTTTCTATAACCTAGGTATCGACAAACATCATCAATAATCAAAGGCCTAATGTTAATGATAAAGATGTCACACAGACCTAACTTTTTCCTTCATTAGCTAATAATTGCCTTAATACAGAATAGTAGTGTGATTCCTTAGATATTTTCATACAAGCTTCTATTTATTTTTTTTCCAATTTAATGACACACTATTTCTGCTGATTGCCATTATCTTCCTTGCCTGAATCTTTTATAATTTCCAGTATGCAAAACTAGTCTGCAAAAGCAAAATTTCAACCTTAGCCTGAGTAGCAGAGAAGGCCAGACAATTAGAAACCAGTGGTGATGTTCTTTCCCAATAAGATTGTTTCCACCAACACATATACCACCAGCCCCTTCCATACACATACACACACACACACACACACACACACACACACACAACCTCTATTATGCTATACAATTCTAATCATACTAATATGGGAAGTTATGAAGTTGCATAAAAAAAACTTAAAATGGAAAGAATCAACATTTGGCATGCTAGGAGTAGTGTTGTCTCAGACACCACATATCTTAGTTAAAATATATATTTTTCAAATAAGTTTAAGGCATCTTAATGTTTGTCTCCTGAGGCGATTTTGGAAAGCAATGGTTGCTAAATCTCCTAAACCTCTGATGGAAAAATATTTTCTCTTAATTTATATTTATCCAAGATCCACATGGAGCAGGGGTCCTGGCATAATGAACACCAGGCAGTAGCTTTCCCTAGCTGAACACTTAGTAAGTAATGGCTGGAATTTAAATTCAAACTTATATGTCCTTACTAGTATGTAGAATACATCTACTGCATATTGCTAGAGTGATGTGCTTTAATAGTCTAACATATGGATTGGAATGATAAACATCCCTTAAGAATATTCAGAAACCATGGGGATGTATGTATATGCATAGCTGATTCACTTTGTTATACAGCAGAAACTAACACAACAATGTAAAGCAATTATACTCCAGTAAAAATGTTTAAAAAAAGAATATTCAGAAACTTAATATATAATATCCATAAATATTCTGATGTGTGTGTACATATATGTATGTATATACATATATATATGTGTATATGTATATATATATCCATTTTATCTCTAGAGAGATATAACTCAAGGACTTATTCATCGGTAAGAATACTATTTTCCTCAAAAGCAATTTGCTTAACACTTCAATAGATAGAACAAAAATGAAGAATCAAATTCCCAGAGATTTATTTATGGAAAAATAAGACTAGCAGTGCTACATTTAGGTAAGAACTCTTTTGAAGTGCATGCTAAAGAAAGTCTATCTTAGTGAGTAAAATCCTCAGCAGTGTATCCACAAATGTTCTGCCTGTGAGCACTGCTGACTTCCAACTAAGAGAATGTCATTACTAAGTGTATGCCTAGTAAGGCAAATTAGAGGGCTGCCAAGGTTTCTTGCTCTAAGCTCTATTTAATATTACAGGATAATCTTTCAGAAATGATAACTTTGCTTTTCAAATATTGAGTGCTCAGCCGAGTTAAAAGTTTAAAATAATCAGGAATTAAATATTATTTCTGGTGAAATATACCTTGCTAAAAACTATTATCTGATTCTCCCTAGTTTTCCTAACTCTCTCAGGAATATTTTAAATGCAAGTGTATATGTAAATTTGTGCATTAAAACTAATCCAAAAATGAATTCCTATTTTCAGATTTAAGATCATGGAGCACATAATAAAAGTCACAACTAATATAAACTTTATATTAACTTAGTATAAAGTTTATCATTTGTTTTCAACTCTACCAGGACATGTTTCTTATGATCTACTCCAGTGAATACAGCTAAATTGCTTAGACCTAATGATTTGTCATTAGACTGATAAGTAGGGATGCTGTTTTAATAGGCAATATCCTTTGAATTTGTTTTACTTGATTTGTACCTCATTTTGACAATATCTCTGATATTCAACTAGTATGCAAGACCCTGGCATATACTGAACACTGAATATATATTGATAGAATCTTAGAGTTGAAATGCAACATGGATGGTAAGTCAATCAAACTCTCCTATACATAAGAATTTATTTTACAGATTCTTCCTCCAAGTAAATTTTGCATCTATCCCTTTATTTTCATTACTGATACCATCACTTTAGTTTAAAGCTACATATGCTTACAAACTGTTTAAGCAGCAGTGATATCCCTCCATCCTTGTCACCATTTTTGTGCCTTTGTTGCATTAGGTCTAATATCCAAGTTAACTTCTTTCTGCCATTCTGCCTAGAAAAACCTCCCAAGATCTAGTTTAAGTACTGACTTATCTGTGAAATCTTGATTATCCTTATCCATGACATTTTCCCTCCTAGGAATTCATTATCAGCATGAACCCTGCTATCAAATAGTTTAAAATCCCTCAATAATTCAAAGAAAGAAAACTTCAAAAAATGACTAATGACATGATCCAGGGCTAAGTGAGTGACATAAACCATAAGTGCCTGTCTGAGGCAAGAGAAATCACCAAGGACTGGCACAAGATTTGTGTTTATTGAAAAATGGCAACATGTCTGCAAAGAGGAAGGCTCCAGATTTTAGGGATAATATCAGGAAATAATAACCTGGAAATAGATATAAATGTGAGAAAAAAAATCTATTACTCATCTGTAGACAATTTCTGAGAAATGTACATGAGCACATAGTATATTAAATAAATTTCATGAAACTAAATTATTTTCCCCAAATCACCAGGATCCCTAAGATTTATCCCAATACAATTTCAAAGAGATACCACTCCATGATTTAAATAAAATTAGATGCAATTTAAATCACTGTAACTTGCAACAGGAGACGTCCTTTTAATGGCAGAAACTTTGGTTGCATTAAATGAATAATGCAAACAGAGCTAGATAGAGAAAATATATCTGGGTATTCCTAGCATCCTTCAAAAGAGAAATAATCTGACTCTGCATGATCTGTCCCAGGTATTCAGACAGGAAATTCTCTAAAGGGGAGAAGGGAAATTCATTTCAGTACTACAGCATGATAGAAATATTTCTTAAAGAACATTAAATTCCCTTTGTTCCAATTCAGTACACTCCAGATGACAGTCTGATCTATCATTTGTTTTTCTGAGTAGATATATTAAACCCCATTACGACAGTTTCTTATGATCGTATATTAACACCTAGGATACATATACCCTCATAGCATTCTGAAAAATTGACTTAACTATAACAATTTTTACCATAAATGAACTATTTAAAGTAATCCAAACCCAAAATATATATATTATTGAATAATCAGAATGAATCTAAAAGGAAAACTTTTCATCAATGGTTTTAGTATTAACTTTTGATAATGTAAAACTGAAAATTAATTATTAAAAAATAGAGAATAGATAATTTTAAGTACGTTACAGGTTTTAATTTTTAAAAATTATTTATAATAGTGTGTTAACCTTGGTCCTCTTTAGTCAGCTACATGATCATATGTATTAGTGTTAAAGATGAACACAGTTGAAAATAAAATAGGAGTTTTGAAAGCTAGTTTTTGAATAATTATACTTAAAAGAAACTAATTAACTGTAATTCATAAATTGCCTCTATGAAATGAAAAAAGTGAAAAACAATTTTTAATAGACCTTAGGGTCTATACTTCACCAATAATCTTCTAACAAAGGAACAAGCTTAACTACAGTTATTGTTAAACTTTCAAAATAAATATCACCTAAATTAAATACCCCAAATCTTACTTTCTGTAAAAGATGTAGTCTGATAAAATTATCCATTTGTCATATTATCTGAGTAATTTCAAATATATTCATAAACACTGAAATTCATATTTGGGTAAGAAAAGTGACTTGGCAGTCAGTTAGGATAATGACTGTTAGTTTTCTCATTCCTTCAGCTTTTATTTTCATATTCAGATCAATTCTCAAGAATGAAGAAAAGTTATATAGATGGCAAATTAACATTGCTCATAATTTTGCTCTCCTCTATTTTTCATCACTTGGTTTATTTGCATGAAAACAGGGCCTCTGATTCTTAAGAATTCATTTACTGTCTCAGCACACAAAGTCACAAGCTCCTCATTAAGAAGTATGATCATACAACAATAGAAGGCAAAGGTGAATAGGACCCCAGAGATAATACAAGCTACTCTTTACATAGATGAAGACAGTAAACTTCTAGAAAATATAAGATAATACAAGATAACTTTGTATTTTTAACAAAAGCAGAATTCTGCTCAACTCTTCCTGAGTTCCAAAAAATTATTTGTATTACATTACCAAACTGTGTCACCAAGGTATTTAAATGACTTACTTTTAGATCTCAGGATAAAAAAAATCTGCTTTTGGTCATGATGCTTATTGATGATGATTTTATGTTTTGAATGTTATTCATTTTCTCTTGGTATTATTTTGACAAACCATACAACGGATAATAGTTTTACTTAAGGGAGAGTTAGTCTGTGCTAGTCTCTTCCTATTTTGATAATCCCCTATAATGCAAAATGGAAAAAAACTGTAAAGAAATTTATGAGCAGCTTTGTTTCTAGGTATGGAGTTTTGGAAAATTTCTTAAGGAATATGAATAACACAATAATTGCTTATCCAATTTTAAATATTATAAGTGGATTTTATTTTGTATTAATAGACATTGTTTTTTAGATAAGGCTTAGGTTTTCAAAAAAATGAGAAGAAAGTACAAAGAGTTCCCATAGATCCCCTTTCCCTGTTCCCACCCTTTCACCTCAAATTGTATGGTGACACAATTTCCCCTATTATTAACATCTTCCATTCCTGTGGTGCATTTGTTACAAATGATAAACCAATACTGATACATTATTACTAACTAAAGACCATAACTTATATTAGGGTCCATTCTTTGCACAGCTTCATAGGTTTTGACTAATGCATAATGCCATGTATCTTCCACAAGAGTATCATACTATTAAAGGAATAGTTCCATGGCTCTAAATATCCCCTGTGCGCCACCTATTCATCCTCTCCCCACCTACCTTTCCTACACCATGAAGCCCTAGAAACCACTGATTTTATTTTTTTTACTGTCTGTATCATTTTGCCTTCTCCATAATGTCATATAGTTGGAATCATACAGAATGTAGCCTTTTCACTTAGTAATATACATTTATAGGTAAAGTGTTATAATGTAAAAAAATAATTAGAAATATTTTATAAGAAAAGAAAGCATATAAAACTAAAGTATTAATGATATTAGATAGTCATGTTAGTTCATTGGACTATGCCTTATGCAACAGAGCCAATTAGGAGAAAGTAAAAATAATGCCAAAGAACTGTATGAGATGCAAAAGGAATGGTGAGGTAAAAAAAATGAGTTAATGTGTAGAAAGTCTATTTAAACATAATCCACATAAAATAACATTAATAATTTATGAAGTATTGAGTTTAAAAAATTCAAGAAAACACTGGAAAAGATAGCAAGTCAACAGAAGATAATAAAATAAAATATTTTAGAGTCTGTTGTTGAGGAAGGGAATTATGGTATTAATTTAATTTAGACTTAATTTAGACTTTAAGAATGCAGCATAAAAATTTAAGCTCACCCACTAAAAATTATTTGTTATAAAAGTATCTTCCAAACTAGTACATAGGAAAAGGAATAAGAAAAATAGATATTAAAAAAGCAAAAAAAATAAAAAATCCAAAAGAGAGAGAAGGAAAGATTGAAAATATAAAACACAGAGAATTCAAGAGATACATCTAAAATAAATATAGAATACAGAGAGATTTAATAAACATATTAAAGTACCCAAAAGAAAGGTAGAGTATCTATGCTCACATCAGAAAAAAATAGACTTTTCAAAAATGGATTGTTTCACTCCAAATGAAAAATTTCCAATTCTTTAAGAAGATACAACAATCATGGATTTCATTAATTTAATGAAGTAGTCTCTAAATAAAGCAAACTGTTGATAGAACTACAGAGACATAACAGATCTATATAGGTTGTATATATAGAATCAGCATGTAATACAGAATTAACAAAAATAAAAAGGATCATATTGCCATATTAATATAAAAAAAGCTATGTTAAAAGTTTTAAAATTTAGAAATGGGAAAATTCTTGGCAATAAAGTTTTCTGATATTGACTAAAGAAATAGAATGATTAAATAGTCCTCTTATCCATTAAATAAATTTAATTATCATTTAAATTTTTTTAAGAGAAGACACGACCAGGCTAATATAATTTTACAGAAAAGTTGTCCATACTTTTTAAGAGCATATTATTCCTATTTGGTAAAATATCTGCCAAATAATAGAAAAAGAGGAAATACTCCTCAACTAATTCTACATGTTCAGCATTACCTATATACCAGTGCATTACCAACACATAGTAAATATTTACTAAATATGTTTACTGCCTCCTTACAAATCAGACAACGGCATAAAACTGCTACAGGAATGGATCTTCCTGCTTCCCAGTCACACCTCCACCATTTTAGGCAACAAGACCACAAATGTGTGTGCATTTTGAAACATAGACAACTAGGGCCCTCCTTGTATTGCTGGATGGTTCAGTTCACTTCCTGTCTACATTTGATCCAGGGAGGAGAGCCATTTAAATAGAACAAACCTTACCAACAACCTAACTGTTTCAGACCTTCCTTCCTATTTATTTCTGCTATTATTTCTGGTCAGAAAAAAACAAACACCTTTTTAGCCCCTCTCCCTCTCTCTCCCCTCATATAAATTTTACTTTCTTTTTTTTTAACCTATCTTACATTTTAAGACAAATTTCCTTCATGAAGCCTAATCTAAGTACCCTAACCACAAAGGTTGGACCACGTTCCCATTCTATCCTCCTGAAGGTCTATCACAGCACTCACCATACTGTATTACAAAAATGCTCTTTTCTCTTTCTCTTTCTCGTTCTCTCTTTCTCCTTCTCTCCTCCTCCTTCTCTCTTTCTCTTTCTTTCTCTACCTAGGTAGGGAGCTCCTAAAAGGACAGACTGTAATTCTTCTTTTTTTCCACAGCACTTAGCCCAACGCCTCTGTTAAACTGAAATAAAATGAACTAGCAAACAACAGCTTTAGAGATTTTATAATATGCTTTTAAATCATGTTTTACATTTTTTCTAGTCTAAATAATCTGACCAAAAAACATAACCTATTAGGTAGATTTTCAACCTCATCTTGTCCTATTGGTTGCAATAGCTATAGAAAACATACAGTTAAGCAGGCAGTAGAGAAGTCAAGAGAAGTGTTAGTTTTTAACTTTGCAAATGCACACTATGTAACTCTGCCATTGCACACTATGTAACTCTGCCCAAGCAATGATATTCTGATTCACTTTATTCCTTCAATACACTGCCGCTTTCCAAACTGTAGCCAAGAGTACAATATAAATATTCTCAAATGAAGTATATTAAGCTTTTTTTCAACTCCCTTAAGAATTTATTTAATAAAAGTTTCTATTTTTTCAAAATGAAGATATATATGTATGTATGTATATAGAAAGATATATACATATATATCCATGCATGGACAAGTTTAAAGTAAAATTAAAAGTAAAATTAGAAGAAATAATGTTCTATCACACGTGATATATTCTACATTCAGTTTTGGAAGTCAGATTGCATTCTGAATGATTTTGATAGCATCTAGACGTGGTTACCCTTAATAAAATCTTGTAGTGATGATATAGAAAGATAAAAGCAAATAAATATTAAATCAGACATTAGACTGAATTTGTTGAATTTTTCTCTGAAAACTGAGTGTTGACAATAAATGATAAACTTTGTTTTTGTTTTAAATATACCATCCAAATCTTTAAAAAATGAGGCTGTAAAATATTTTTAAATTATACAAATAACATGGTAAAATAGAAGCTATAAACTAAATTATCAATACTATTGCCTTTATATAATTTAGAAAAATTTTAATAATATGTAATATACACTCACTAGCTGTATGAATTTGGGAAAATCACTTGACCTGCCTGGGTTGACTTCCCTGTTTAATAGTAACATTAATTAAGAAATAGCATTGTTATAAAGATCTAATTGAATTAGAACAGTTGCAAGGATATACTAAGGGCTTGTAATTATTTTTGACATTAACAATAGTCTTGTAATGTTTATGTAACACATACATAAATACACACACACAAGGAATTTGCTTATTTGCAATTAAGTAAAACAAAACTCAACCAGTCACAGAAAATTACCATTGAACTTATAGTTTACTTTCTTCTCTACATTTTCACCATAAAAATATTTCTATTGAGTTCTATAAAAAAAAATCTGATCATACTACATATTCTCTTTTGTAATGTAATTTAATTTTGTATTGCCACTTCAATGAGTAAGTTTCTGCATCAGTATTTTAATGATCACATAGTATTCTATTCTCATATGTATTGTAATGTAACTACTGTATATGTATAATTCCAACAGGCATTTTTATTAATTTTTGTTTTTCCTTGTTAAAATATTCCTTGAATAAAATTCTTAGACATAATATTTTGCATATTCCCATTCTAAAAAATAACCAACATGATAGATAAGAAAGGATTCCCTCTTGTCTTAAATCCATAGGTCTTTTATTAATGAGTTTTTAAAAATTTCAACTTATGTTTATCAAGTAAATCTGTTATCTTATTTAAAATCTACAGCAACTTTAAAATCTATATCTCATGCCATTGTTCTATAGTTCTTCACATATGAATCCAATACTAATTTTAGATGCTACTCACTCAGATAAAGTCATCTAGATCACTAGTTAAATATATGTATTTCAAGACCTATCCCTTGGACTTTCTAATTCAGTTGGTCTCCACAGAATCTGAAAAATTTGCATTTTTAATATGCTCTCCAGGTAATTTATTTTTCCTTCACATAAGTGTGTCAAATATTGCATAATCTCTGTTCTAACACTGGTATTCTTACTCAATATATTTCTGCAAAATATATAAAAGTTTTAATGAAGGTAATTTTGCAAATATTTTATATAAATACTTAAGGTCATGTACTATAAAATTGCCTCATAAGGGCTTTCAGTTGCTTCCAGTTACCATGTCCATTCATTATTTATATTTTTTACTTCTTAAACATTTTTTTCACTTTAAAAAAATTTTATTCACATTACTGTGGTTAGTATTATATGGCAGTCCTTCACTTTATATATGAAATATAAATGGCAAAATGGAAAAAGTTTTTCGCCAAAAGATTTTCTTTCCCCAGATTTGGGACACACTGAAAATTATGAGAAATAGTAGATGTTATAATAAAATTGATTGTGTGTTTGTAGCTATGGTTTATTCAAAAGTTAATCATGGAGGAAAAGAGATGATAAAATTTTTCAATGAGAGTAATATTTTCATCAACATATTATGAAATTTTAGGCTTTTAGGACTACAGAAAAAAGTATCAGTGATGGTATAATTCAATACTTCCTAAGGCACAACTAACCAGTGCAGAGTATCTATGTGTAGCAAGTTTGCATACACTTCCGGTTTAAAAAATACACAAACACACACATACATATATATATGTATATACATACACACACACATATATATTCACTCTTTATAGCTACCTTCACCTTGGAAAAAGGTATATATTATCTCTGAAATTGTCTTAAAATACCTTCATTTTTTCAAAAATATCACTGTAAATTTTCCATACCCCATCATTATGCTGTTACGAATGACATCACAAATGAAGACTTTGTAAGTGAATTAAATGCTCTGCTCATAAAGCTTCCTGTAAAATTAATCATTGAAACAGTGCTGGAGACTTTTTTCTTATTACTACAATTTCCCTCAATGTAATTAAAATATACCCTAGAGAACCCAGCTGGCAGGATAGAGCATAACAAAGCAGGGAATCTAGCCAAAAGTATATCTTCTAGAAATTCTCCGAATGTGTTACATTAAAAACAGGATGTGTTTTAACAATGTTCAATGACTTCCGCAAGGAAACTTCCCAAGTTAATGACAGAGTTGGGTAAAGAATGCTACTCTCTACTCCTTCCTTTTTAAAAAAATGCCTCAATTTATTATTTTTTAATTTCTACAACTATTTCAAGGTGATGGAGTACAATAAATAAAAAATACTTTCAATGCATTTTCTGAAAATCAGTGAGGTCAGCAAAATATTATTTCAGGGAAATTAAATATATGAGTATTTTGTATACCTATTTTTGTTATCATTATGAGTCCTAGGTTACAAGGACTGAGACCAATAGCCTATCATTGTCTAAATATTTCCTAAAAGAACTATTTTTCAATTTCTGAAAATATAACCAGATACACCCCCAGATTTACATATGTAAAATAATATTTCCTTAGGGAAATTCTCTGGTATACTTCCCCTCTCATCCTTTTTGCTTCTATTAAGAAAAACATTTCCCCGCTGCATTTTATAGAACCTTTTTTTCTTAGTTTTTTTACTCCAAAGTAGATTTCAATCTATTAAAATTTTTCCCCTTGGAATCCATTCTTTTTTTTTTTAATATCTTTATTGGAGTATAACTGTTTGCATTGTTGTGTTAATTTCTGCTGTATAACAAAGTGAATCAGCTATATGTATACATATATCTCCATATACCCTCCCTCTTGCATCTCCCTCTAACTCTCCCTATCCCACTCCTCTAGGTGGTCAAAATGCACCAAGCTGATCTCCCTATGCTATGCGCCTACTTTCCACTAGCTATCTATTTTACAGCTGGTAGTGTATATATGTCAATGTCACTCTCTCACTTCATCCTAGCTTACATTTCCCCCCTCCCTGTGTCCTCAAGTCCATTCTCTACATGCGTGTCTTTATTCCTGTTCTGCCCCTGGGTTCTTCAGAACTATTTCTTGTTTTTAGATACTATATATATGTATTAGTATACAGTATTTGTTTTTCTCTTTCTGACATACTTCACTCTGTATGACAGACTCTAGGTCCATCCAACTCACTACAAATAACTCAATTTCTTTTCTTTTTATGGCTAAATAATATTCCTTTGTACATCTCTGCCACATCTTCTTTATCCATTCATCTGTAGATGGGCATGTAGGTTGCTTCCATGTCCTGGCTATTGTAAATGGTGCTGCAAAGAACATTGTGGTACATGACTCTTTTTGAGTTATGGTTTTTTTCAGGGTATATGTCCAGTAGCAGGATTGCTGGGACATATGGTAGTTCTATTTTTAGTTTTTTCAGGAACCTTCATACTGTTCTCCATAGTGGCTGTATCAATATACACTCCCACTAACAGTGCAAGAGGGTTCCCTTTCCTCCACAACCCCTCCAGCATTTATTCTTTGTAGATTTTTTGATGATGGCCATTCTGACTGCTGTGAGGTGATACTTCATTGTAGTTTTGATTTGCATTTCTCTAATGATTTGTGATGTTGAGCATCCTTTCATGTGTTTGTTGGCAATCTGTATATCTTCTTTGGAGAAATGTATATTTAGATCTTCTGCCCAAGCTCTTCTGCCCAGCTCTTCTGCATGAGCTGCTTGTGTACTTTGGGGATTAATCCTTTCTCAGTTGCTTCCTTTGCAAAAATTTTCTCCCATTCTGAGGGGTTTTTTTTCGTCCTATTTATGGTTTCCTTTGCTTTACAAAAGATTTGAAGTTTCATTAGGTCCCATTTGTTTATTTTTGTTTTTATTTCCATTTCTCTAGGAGGTGGTACAAATAGGATCTTGCTGTTATTTATGTCATAGAGTGTTCTGCCTATGTTTTCCCATAAGAGTTTTATAGTGTCTGGCCTTACCTTTAGGTCTTTAATCCATTTTGAGTTTATTTTTGTGTGTGGTTTTAGGGAGTGTTCTATTTTCATTATTTTACATGTACCTGTCCAGTTTTCCCAGCACCACTTACTGAAGGGCTATCTTTTCTCCATTGTATATTCTTGCCTCCTTTATCAAAGATAAGGTGACCATATGTGCATGAGTTTATCTCTGGGCTTTCTTTCCTGTTCCATTGATCTATACTTCTGTTTTTATGCCAGTACCATACTGCCTTGATTACTGTAGCTTTGTAGTATAATCTGAAGTCAGGGAGCCTGATTTCTCCAGCTCCGTTTTTCTTTCTCAAGATTGCTTTGGCTATTTGGGGTCTTTTGTATTTTCACACAAATTGTGAAATTTTCTGTTCTAGATCTGTGAAAAATGCCATTAGTACTTTGATAGGGATTGCATTGAATCTGTAGATTGCTTTGGCAAGTATAGTCATTTTCACAATGTTGATTCTTCCAATCCAAAAACATGGTATATGTCTCCATCTGTTTGTGTCATCTTTAATTTCTTTCATCAGTGTCTCAGGGTTTTCTGCACATCAGTCTTTTGTCTCCTTAGGTAGGTTTATTCCTAGGTATTTTATTCTTTTTGTTGCAGTGGTAAATGGGAGTGTTTCTTTAATTTCTCTTTCAGATTTTTCAGCAGTAATGTATAGGAATGCAAGAGATTTCTGTGCATTAACTTTCTATCCTGTTACTTTACCAAATGCATTGATTAGCTCTAGTTGTGTTCTGGTAGCATCTTTAGGATTCTCTATCTATGGTATCATGTCATCTGCAAACAATGACAGTTTTACTTCTTCTTTTCCATTTTGGATTCCTTTTATTTCTTTTCCTCTCGGATTACTGGGGCTCAGACTTCCAAAACTATTTTGTATAATAGTGGTGAGAGTGGGCACCCTGTCTTGTTTCTGATCTTAGAGGAAATGGTTTCAGTTTTTCATCGAGAATGATGTTGGCTGTGGGTTTGTCTTATATGGCCTTTATTATGGTGCAGTAAGTTCCCTCTATGCCTATGTTGTGGAGAGCTTTTATCATAAATGGGTATTGAATTTTGTTGAAAGATTTGTCTGCACCTACTGAGACTATCATATGGTTTTTATCCTTCAGTTTGTTAATATGGTGAATCACACTGATTGATTTGCATATATTGAAGAATCCTTGCATTCCTGGTATAAACCCCACTTGATCATGGTGTATGATCCTTTTAATGTGCTGCTGGATTCTATTTGCTACTATTTTGTTGAGGATTTTTGCACCTACATTCAACAGTGATACTGGCTTGTACTTTTCTTTTTTTTGTGACATCTTTGTCTGGTTTTGATATCAGGGTGATGGTGGCCGCACAGAATGAGTTTGGGAGTGTTCCTCCCTCTGCTATATTTTGGAAGAATTTGAGAAGGATAGGTATTAGCTCTTCTCTAAATGTTTGATAGAATTCACCTGTGAATCCGTCTGGTGCTGGGCCTTTTTTTTTGGAAGATTTCTAAACACAGTTGCAATTTCTGTGCTTGTGATTGGTCTGTTTATATTTTCTATTTCATCCTGGTTCAATCTCAGAAGGTTGTGCTTTCCTAGAAACTTGTCCATTTCTTCCAGATTGTCTATTTTAGTGGTATATAGTTGCTTGTAGTAATCTCTCATGATCATTTGTATATCTGCAGTGTCAGTTGTTACTTCTCCTTTTTCATTTCTAATTCTATTGATTTGAGTGTTCTCCCTTTTTTTCTTGATGAGTCTGGCTAACGGTTTATCAATTTTGTTTATCTTCTTAATACCAGCTTTTAGTTTTATTGATCTTTGCTATCGCTTCCTTCATTTTTTTTCTTTGATTTCTGATCTGATCATTATGATTACTTTCCTTCTGCTAACTTTGAGGGTTTTTTTGTTCTTCTCTCTTTAATTGCTTTAAGTGTAAGGTTAGGTTGTTTATTTGAGATGTTTCTTGATTCTTGAGGTAGGATGGTATTGCTATAAACTTCCCCCTTTAAACTGCTTTTGCTGCATCCCATAGGTTTTGGAGCGTCATGTTTTCATTGTCACTTGTTTCCAGGTATTTTTTGATTTCCTCTTTGATTTCTTCAGTGATCTGTTGGTTATTAAGTAGTGTATTGTTTAGCCTCCATGTGTTTGTATTTTTTACAGATTGTTTCTTGTAATTTCATCTAGTCTCATACCGTTTTGGTTGGAAGAGATACTTGATATGATTTCAGTTTCATAAAATTACCAAGGCTTGACTTGTGACACAAGATATGATCTATCCTGGAGAATGTTCCATGAGCACTTGAGAAGAAAGTGTATTCTGTTGTTTTCAGATGGAATACCCTATAGATATCAATTAAGTCCATCTTGTTTAATGTGTCATTTAAAGCTTGTGTTTCTTTATTTTCATTTTTGTTGATTTATCCATTGGTGGGTTATCAACGTTTGTGTTACTGTCGATTTCCCCTTTTACGGCTGTTACCACCTGCCTTATGTATTGCACTGCTCCTATGTTGGGTGCATAAATATTTACAACTGTTCTATCTTCTCCTTGGATTGATCCCTTGATCACTATGTAGTGTCCTTCTTGGTCTCTTGTAAAAATCTTTATTTTAAAGTGTATTTTGTCTGATATGAGAATTGCAACTCCAGCTTTCTTTTGATTTCCATTTGCATGGAATATCTTTTTCCATGCCTCACCATCAGTCTGTATGTGTCCCTAGGTCTGAAGTGGGTCTCTTATAGACAGCATATATATGGGTCTTCTTTTTGTATCCATTCAGACAGTCTATGTCTTTTGGTTAGAGCATTTAATCCATTTATATTCAAGGTAATTATCAATATGTATGTTCCTATTACCATTTTCTTAATTGTTTTCGGTTTGTTTTTGTAGGTCTTTTCCTTCTCTTGTTTTTCCTGCCTAGAGAAGTTCCTTTAGCATTTGTTGTAAAGCTGGTTTGCTGGTGCTGAATTCTCTTAGGTTCTGCTTGTCTGTGAAGTTTTTTAAAAGTTCTCCATCAAATCTGAATGAGATCCTTGCTGGGTAGAGTAATCTTGGTTGTAGGTTTTTCCCTTTCATCAGTTTAAATATGTCCTGCCACTCCTTTCTGGCTTGCAGACTTTCTGCTGAAAGATCAGCCTTTAATCTTATGGGGATTCCCTTGTATGTTATTTTTTCTCTTCCCTTCCTGCTTTTAATATTTTTTCTTTATATTTAATTTTTGATAGTTTGATTAATATGTGTCTTGGCCTGTTTCTCCTTGGATTTATCCTGTATGGGACTCTCTGTGCTTCCTGGATTTGGGTGACTATTTCCTTTCCCATATTAGGGAAGTTTTCAACTATAATCTCTTCAAATCTTTTCTCAGTCCCTTTCTTTTTCTCTTCTTCTGGGACCCCTATAATTCAAATGTTTGTGCATTTAGTGTTGTCTCAGAGGTCTCTGAGACTGTCCTCAATTCTTTTCTTTTTTTTTTCTTAATTCTGCTCTGCAGTAGTTATTTCCACTATTTTACCTTCCAGGTCACTTACCTGTTCTTCTGTTTCAGTTATTCTGCTATTGATTCCTTCTAGAGAATTTTTAATTTCATTTATTGTGTTGTTCATCACTGTTTGTTTGCTCTTTAGTTCTTCTAGGTCCATCTTAAACGTTTCTTGTATTTTCTCCCTTCTATTTTCTAGATTTTGGATCATCTTTACTATCATTATTCTGAATTCTTTTCCAGGTAGACTGCCTATTTCCTCTTCATTTTTTTGGTGTGGTTGGTTTTTACCTTGCTACTTCTTCTGCTGATTATTTCTCTGTCTTCTCATTTCACTTAACTTACTGTGTTTGCACTCTCCTTTTTGCTCGGTTAGGTTCATAGTTCCCGTTGTTTTTTGTGTCTGCCCCCAGTGGGTAAAGTTGGTTCAGTGGTTTGTGTAGGCTTCCTGGTAGAGGGGACTGGTGCCTGCCTTCTGGTGTATGAAGATGGATCTTGTCTTTCTGGTGGGCAGGATCGTATCCAGTGGTGTATTTTGGTGTGTCTGTGAACTTAGTATGGTTTTACGCAGCCCCTCTGCTAATGGGTGGGGTTGTGCTCCTGTCTTGCTAATTGTTTGGCATGGGATGTCCAGCACTGGAGCTTCCTGGTGGTTGAGTGGAGCTGGGTCTTAGCGTTGAGCCACAGATCTTTGCAAGAGTTCTCACCAATTGATATTACTTGGGACAGGGAAGTCTCTTGTGGTCTAATGTCCTAAACTCGGCTCTCCCACCTCAGAGGCTCAGGCCTGACACCTGGCCAGAGCACCAAGACCCTGTCAGCCACACAGCTCAGAAGAAAAGGAAGGCAAAAAAGAAATAAATAAAAAAAACAAAATAAAATTAGGTTATTAAAAAATAATAATAAATACATTATTAAAATAAAAAAATATATAATTAAAAAACAAGAGACCAAACCAATAAATAAATCCACCAATGATAACAAGTGCTAAAAACTAAACTAAGATAAACCTATAAATCAGAACCTAGTCAGTCACATACAGCAAACCCCAAATCTACAGTTGCTCCCAAAGCCCACTGCCTCGATTTTGGGATGATTCATTGTCTATTCAGGTATTCCACAGATGCAGGTCATGGTTTGTGTACGCTTCCCGGTAGAGGGAATACATACATCAACAATACATCAAGTTGATTGTGGAGATTCAATCTGCTGCTCCTGAGGCTGCTGGAAGAAGTTTCCCTTTCTCTTCTTTTTTCACACAGCTCTTGGGGTTCAGCTTTGGATTTGGCCCCGTGTCTCCATGCAGGTCGCCCTCTGGTATCTGTTCTTCACCCAGACGGAGTGGTTAATGGAGCCATTGATTAGGGGGCTCTGGCTCACTCATGCCCAGGTGAGGGATGTGTAGTGAATGCTGGGTAAGCCTGTGGTGGCAGAGGGCAGCGTGACGTTGCAACAGCCTGAGGCATGCTGTGTGTTCTCCTGGGAAAGCTGACCCTGGCTGTGGTGGGCTGCACAGGCTCCCAGGACAAGAGATGTGGATAGTAACCTGCGCTTGTCCACAGGCTTCTTGGTGGCTGCAGCATCAACGTTAGCATTTCATGCTGGTCTCTGGTTTTCACCCTGATAGCCGCAGCTCACGCCCATCTCTGAAGCCCGTTTAGTCGGTACTCTGAATCTCCTCTCTTCGCACACCCTGAAACAATGGTCTCTTGCCTCTTAGGCAGTTCCAGACTTTTTTCCCGGACTCCCTCTTGGCTAGCTGTGGCACACTAGCCCCCTTCAGGCTGTGTTCACGCAGCCAACCCCAGTCCTCTCCCTGGGATCTGATCTTCGAAGCCCGAGCCTCAGCTCCCAGCCCTCACACACCCCAGTGGGTGAGTGGACAAGCCTCTCAGGCTGGTGAGTGCTGGTTGGCACCAATCCTCTGTGAAGGTATCTCTTTACTTTTCCCTCTGCACCCCTGTTGCTGCACTCTCCTCCGTGGCTCCAAAGCTTCCCACCACCCACCCAACCCCCCGTCTCCACCAGTGAAGGGGCTTCCTAGTGTGTGGAAACCTTTCCTCCTTCACAGCTCCCTCCCAGAGGTGCAGGTCTGTCCCTATTCTTTTGTCTCTGTCTTTTCTTTTTTCTTCTGCCCTACCCAGGTACGTGGGGAGTTTCTTGCCTTTTGGGAAGTCTGAGGTCTTCTGCCAGCATTCAGCAGGTGTTCTGTAGGAGTTGTTCCACATGTAGATGCATTTTTGATGTATTTGTGGGGATGAAGTTGATCTCCATGTCTTACTCCTCCACCATCTTGAAGGTCCAAGCCGAAATCCATTCTTATATCATTTAGTTTCTTATGTATACCTGCTTTGGTTTTGTTTAGTTTTTGTTTGTTTTCCATGGTGTCTTACTTATTCCTATGATTTCTCTTTCAAGTTTTGGGGAGGCAGCATATTGATGTCAATTTTTTTTTAAACTGTATTCAAATTTTTATTAAAATCATTTTTAAATTTATGCTTTTCCTCTGAATTATGAAATTTTATTCCTTTTTGTCCTCTTTCAGAGTGCATTTTCTCAGGACCCAGGCACCTCTCATTTTATTTAGCATCAAATGAGAAGTGATATCCAAGCCTGATATGTCCTAGTGAACACATTGTATAATATGGCCTTACTTCATTTAACTTTTCCTTCAGGGTTCAACTACCTAGAGCTGAATGCACTCGGCTTTCATCCAGTTTCCAGTTTTCCATAAGAATTAATCTAATTCACCTATTCTGGACTGAGGTGAGAATGTGTCCTACACCTATTACCTGAATGAAGAACATGAAAATTCCATAGTCCTAATATTTACCACTAGTTTTTCCTCTAATTTTTGTTATCACCTTTAAACTATAGATTCTTTACCTCTATAAATGGAATATACAACCACCTTTACATGTCCCTCCTTACCACCAGTTTGATTCTTTACCAGGATTTTCTGTTCTTCAGTGGATATTGAGAGAAGGATCCTGTTAGGAGAAAGAAGTGAGGTTGCTAACAATCCAGTTGCCTCAAAGAGGCTACAATCATATAATAGAAAGCCTTGGTTAGGTCTGGGTTTCTGATATAATATACTTAGGCAGTATACAAAGGCAAAATAAGTCTCCCTGAAAATTTGCTCTGCTCAGGATAGAGCTATTAATGTGTGAACTGTCAATGGTGTTTCTTTACTGGACCCAGTACAATTCACATGCTGTTAGTGGAAATTCTTCCTAAATCTGGGAAATATATTTCTGATGTTTTTGTATGTCTTTGTTCTCCTGGTGGTCCTAGTTATGTTAAAATTAGTAAGAATTTTTTTTTTTTTTTGCGGTACGCAGGCCTCTCACTGTTGTGGCCTCTCCCATTGCAGAGCACAGGCTCTGGACGCTCAGGCTCAGCAGCCATGGCTCACGGGCCCAGCTGCTCTGTGGCATGTGGGATCTTCCCAGACCGGGGCACGAACCCATGTCCCCTGCATCGGCAGGCGGACTCTCAATCACTGCACCACCAGAGAAGCCCAGTAAGAATTTTTATAGGGATGCAAGACTACATTCAAGGAAGACTGTCTCTTTATTTTTAAAAAAGAGAAAGTACAAAAATAATTTCTAATATATCTTTAAGTGTGCACTTCCTTCCTTCTTCCTCCCAAATCCAGTAAGATCAATTTGTTTTTTCTTGGAACATCAGCAGTGATAGAATAAAAGCAAATACCTTCATCAGGACATTTAATATTTGGATGATCTAGCTCCAAAATAAATAGCCAGGTCCTTTCCTATTCCAGCTAACAAACTAACTATACATTGATCTATGAGCCATTTTGGGAAAATGCTTACCTGTCTATTTCTGTATATCTCTGCTCATTCTACACCTCCCATATATTCTTTTTATTGAAACCATCCTCTTATTTAAGCCTTCTCAAGAGTGATACACATAGTGATAAGGGTTTTTTTGATTTGCTGGTTAGCATGCATCTATCTCCCCTTCAAGCCACAGCTTGGTTCTTGTAATGCTGTTTTGCATGATTCACAAATAAATACTGAATCCTCTGCATACCTTCCTTAATGAGTTCTTCCCCCTCATCTCCACAGTACCTCTATTAAAATCTCACATTTGTCAAACACCCTGTCTCACTAGTCTCCATTCAACTTTACAGAGAAAATGCCATGAGATAAGAACTGCATCAATCCTCAAAACTTATTGGTCCTTATGTAAATGTATCTTTCCCTCTCATCATTATGGAAGAGGCCTTTCTTTTTATTGCCAAGACAAATGCCTTTATTCCTGCTTTGGGTTCTATCTGCCCTCACTCTCCAAATAACAAACAGTTTATTTGCTAGTTAAGAATAATCTTTGCTTTTACTAGCTCTTCATCAGTATTTCAATATGTTCAAAATCTCCCATCTTAAACATCATTCCCATCATCTCACATACTACTTTATGAAAAGAAAAACATATTTAATACTGTAGTTTTCTAAGTGCTATGAATATAATGAAAATAGATACTCTTTAACTCCCATTTATTATTTTACCATTTTTAGGGTCAGTAAAGTGATACCTTCTAAGTCTTTTTTTCTGCCTTTATGTCTCTCCTGAGCTACAAAACTACAAACCCAAAGCCTTAGTGAGCATCTCCATTTATTTCCCCACTCAATTCTTCTTATAATGTGCTTCTCTTGCAAAATTCCCTACCTTGGTAAATACAATCCACCCCACAGTGAAAATTAGAAACTTGCCTGTATTATTTGACTTCTCATTTTCCCAGCACTAACCCTCAATCATCACCAGTCCCTGTTGCTTCCTAATATCATCTTTTCAGTCTTCTCACTTCTCCTCTTACCCATGTTCATGCCCACGGTCCAAAACACCATGATTTATCATCTGGTTTTGGACAACATTCTCCTAAGAGTTGTCTTTGCTCAAATGAGATCTATAATTTACAGAGCAGCCACAGTGATGTTTTTAAACCACACAACTGATGGGGCTGACTAAAAATCTTAACACACTTCCAAGATTCATTGCATTCAGGAAAAATACAAATTTCTTAGTGTAGCACAGAAACCTTTTCCTAGTCAGAAACTTAATTTCTTCTTCCATGACTCCAGCATTTCAGCCTGGCCTCTGAAACCTCATTTGAGATTCCTCTTATTCTTTGTCATTTGTTATTGCCAAACAGAAGCAGAGGGCCTGATGGAGTCTCCAGGACTCCAAAGAATGACTGAAACACATAATGGAAAGAACCTATCTCTGCAAAACAGGGAACCCCTTAGCTTATTTGCAGTGGACAATAATGTGAGAAGGAAATAAACTATTTTTGTGTTTAGCCAATGAGATATGGTATTCATTTGTTAAAACAGTTAATCTACCATAACTAATATATTTAGGAGAAGAAATATTGATACAAGAATAATATCCTTAATAGGTGGCTGACTAGCATAATGGGCTAAATGAATAGGAGAGTTTTTGGCACAAAGATTAATTCCATGAATACTCTTAAAATGTAGTACAAAAGTAGAAATATAGATGAAAACTATAAAATAAATACTAGTAGTGACAGAAAATTCCAGATGTAGTAACATGCATGTCAATTTGTTTCCAGAGTAATATGAGAGACTGGAGAAGAAAAAAAATCATTGAAGAAATTTTAAGAAAAAAATTTCCCAGCTTAAGTAAGACACAGAATTTCAAACTTAAACTGCTTAATAAATGGCAAGTAGGATAAATTAAAGAGACTATAAATAGACTTTCCTTTGGGAAATATCAAAGTTACAAAGACAAATGGATCCTAAATGCTAATAAAAGTGAGAGAAAAAATGACAAAAAATGTTTACTTATAAAGACTAGTAGTTGCACTTTCACCAGATTTCTTATTAGTAATACTGAATACAACAACAGAAGTCTTCAAATGGGTGAGGGAAAAATAATGTTCACTTGATAAATGTCCTATCAGCCAAACTGCAAACTGTTAGGGCAGAGGAAAATGTTTTCAGACATGTAAGATCACAGAAAGGTTATTTTTTAAAATTTTTATTGGAGTATAGTTGATTTACAATGTTGTGTTAGTTTCAAGTGTACAGCAAAGTGGATCAGCTATACATATACATATATCCACTCTTTTTTAGATTCTTTTCCCATATAGGTCACCATAGAGTACTGAGTAGAGTTCCCTGTGCTATACAGTAGGTTCTTATTAGTTATCTATTTTATAGGTGGTAGTGTGTATATGTCAATCCCAATCTCCCAATTTATCCCTCCTCCTCTTATCCCCTGGTAACTATAAGTCTGTTTTCTATATCCATAACTCTACTTCTGATTTGTAAATAAGTTTATTTGTACCCTTTTTTTTAGATTCCACATATAAGTGATATCACATGATATTTGTCTTTCTGTGTCTGACTTACTTCACTCAGTATGACAGTCTCTAAGTCCATCCATGTTGCTGCAAGTGGCATTATTTTGTTCTTTTTTATGGCTGAGTAATATTCCATTGTATATATGTACCACATCTTCTTTATCCATTCCTCTGTTGATGGACATTTAGGTTGCTTCCATATCCTGGCTATTGTAAATAGTGCTGCAATGAACATTGGGGTGCATGTATCTTTATGAATTATGGTTTTCTCTGGGTATAGGCCCAGGAATGGGATTGCTGGGTCATATGGTAGTTCTATTTTTAGTTTTTTAAGGAACCTCCATACAGTTCTCCATAGTGGCTGTACCAATTTACATTCCCACCAACAGTGTAGTAGGGCTCCCTTTTCTCCACACCCTCTCCGGAATTTATTATTTGTAGATTCTTTGATATGGCCATTCTAACTGGTGTGAGGTGATACCTCATTGTACAGAAAAGTTATTTTTGTTCACAATTTTTTTGAAAGATACTACGGAATATATTTCAGGAAAATAAAAGTGAAAAGCAAGGAGGAGACCTACTCAAGATGAAGAAGCTGGAACAAACCTGAGGTAGAGGAGAGGAGTCACCCCAGGAGAGGTGTGAAGCATGCCAAGAGAGCTATGCATCGAGACTGATGTGAGAAAGGAGGGACTCAGTGTGATAAGCAGATGATTAATAAACAAAGTTAAGAAAAAGGTAACGATAAATTGCCTTAGAGATTAGAAAAAGACAAAACTATAAATTCAATGACAATAAATTTCTGAGTTGCTTGTTTCACAGAGTTTTCATACTTTTGGTAGACCTATTATTTGTCTTGAATAAGGAAAGACCAGACTCTGAGAAACAAGAAACTTAAGTTCCACCTTTGAACCAACTTTGTCTCAATAAGCACTGGTTTTGATCCAAAAGAATAAGATAAATCTCTTTATAGTACAACTTGAGAAGTGTCTCTGTAGAGTGACAGAATTCATTTGTCAGGAGTACATTAAATTTTATAACAGTTTACTACAGAAACAATGAGATCATAAGTTTTGCAATCTTACAAACTTGAAAATGCTCTTTAAATATATCCCTGCTTTGTCCTGAGACAGAATTTGTTTACAAAAGGAATAGAAAATATGTAGTTTTTTGTTATTGACATTTTTAATGTTTTAATATAAGGCCCCATATATTCCAGATTAAAAATTACAAGATGAAATGTAGCATATATAAGAGAAAATGAAAGAATATATTGAATGTTATTAAAATGCCACAGTTATCACTAAAATAGCACTCTTATTACTTAATATAAAACTAGTAGTTACTTTAGCTCATTAGATTTAACTGGCATCACTTTATTTTGGCTCTAAAACAGAAGCTTTTTACTTGTTTACCAGCTTTATCTGAGCTTCAATACATATAGAAATAAGGTCTCTATCTTGTGTCCACAAAATACCAAGGAAATGAATAAATTAACTTTTTTTCACATCCAAATATGATCAGCTTTTTTTTTTTCTTTCTCTCTTTAAATTCTTGAGTGATATGAATTCAAGCAATGGAAATGAGTTCTTTGTGAGAACATAAATGTTGTGGTCTTTATCATTGTGCTTTCTCTTCTACGATACAAAAAACATGATAGGAACTAGTAAAATGCTTTTTGATGATGAGGAGGAGGAGAAAGGTGTTGCTGTTTGGCTAATCCTGTACCCTCACACGTTCTCTTAGTGGCAAGTTCTGAAAGAATATAAGTTGCTACCGTGTGCAGCCTAACACGGTATTGATCAGCTATAGGGAAAATAGGGCAATGAAAATAAGAAGCTAATGGAGTAGCAAAGGAAGAGAAATTCTATTCTGACAAATGGATAAAGCCTAATGTTGTAATAGAGAAGTCAAAAATAAACGATACTGTGAGCTCTAAAATACAAAAGAGAATTGAGAAATTAACCATGACAGTTCCTCTTTTTATATTTATATTCATATTTATATAATATTTATATTCCTAAACATTTAAAGGAAAAAGAGTCATCCCTAGAGGGGACATCTGGGGAGCTACTTTTGTACTTCATACAAGTATTGGAGCTGAGAATGTATTGGTGGCTGGGAGAGAAATGCTGTTATAGTTCTATCAAACTGCCCTCTTAGTAAGAGATATCAAAATGGTGGGTGTTTTGTGGACATGTTTTTTGTTTGTTTTCTAGGAAATCTGCCACAAGGACTCAATATTACCCTATTGTGTAATGTAGATCATGTTCATTTTAGCTGACTTTTTGAGTCTATCCTCAGCCCTCAGCCTCTAACTGGTGGCATCCTCTTGTCCCTTCAGAGTTTTAAGAGCAAAATGTAAAACAGTGTAACATGTATCAGAGAAAATAGAGTTAAGAAGAAAGAAGTCACTTGGATTGATAAATTAGCCTTGGAAAATCAACAGCATTGTAATGAATATTTGGAAGGTGGAAGTGGGGGTGAAGCCAGACTGGGCCAGGCTGTGTAGAAAAGAGGAAGAAGGAAATGAAAATAACAAGTAGAAATAAAAATAACAAATATCAAAATTTTAAGTAAATTTACGATGAATGTTTTCTACTCATTTTTTGAAGTTGGAATTAAGAACATATGCTATGACTATTACTAATGAACAATTCATAGTTACTGAACACCTAATACATTCTGTGTTCATTTAAGCTCATGACAATCTTACAAGAAAGATACAATTATTAACTTCATTTTACAGATGAAGAAATTGAAATGGAAAACTAAAGTAACTAGTAGATGACCACATACTTAGTAAGTGGTAGTTTTGTTCCAGTGCCTGTATTCTTAGTTAGTAAAATTGATTACATCTGAAAATTAGAGAGCGGTGTTAGAGTATAGGGCTTAAGTATTTTGGTCATAGTTTGTAGTGGCAGAATTACACTTAAAGTGATGACAAGGGAAATTTTTAAGGGATAATACAAATTTTCTGTTTAGTTTTGAAGGTCCACCTAATGTTGGGACTAGGGATTTTGAGTACCATTGATCACATTATTGTGTGAATTTCCTTTCTTTTTTTCAATAAAACACTGCATTTTAATCGGGTAATACAAGAAAGACAAGCTTAGGAAAAATACTTGGCAAGTGTGTGTACAAATAACAGAACTTAGAGAAAATATAAAGAACTCAAATCACAAGGGATGGAAAGTAAAATCCTTTCTTGTCTCCAGTTGTATTCGTTTTCTAGGGCCATTATAACAAAGTATCACAAACTAGATGAGTTTGAACAACAGAAATTTATTTTCTCATAGTTCTTGAGGATAGAAGTCAGAAATCAAAGTGTCAGCAGAGGCATGTTCCCTTTGAAACCTATAGGAAGAGCCCCTCCTTACCTCTTCCAGCTTCTGGTAGCCCTAAACATTACTTGATTTGTAGCAGCATAACTCCACTCTTCACCTGGCACTCTCTCTCTGTTTCTCCTCAAGGTTTTCTCTCTGTGCACGTTTGTTTCTGTGTCAAATGTCACTTTTTTATAAGGACTCCAGTTGTATTAGATAAAAACCCACCTTCATTTTAACCTAATAACCTCTGTAAGACCTGTTTCCAAATAAGATTACAGTACTGGTGGCTGGGACTTCAACATATCTTTTGGGGGGACACAGTTCAACTCATAACACCAACGTTTCCATACAGGAGAACATTCTCAAATTAATAATAGCCTAGAGAAATACTAAAAGCATTAATATATACCAAGTGGGCATAGACCAAACCAAGGGCAGGCCATCCTGCCTTTGTTAAAACCTCTTAATGAACTATGGTTACTCCTATTAGAATTTCTTGTCTGGTAAAAACTACTTATAGAAAGATTAAAAGCGTGGTTCTAGCAAAGCCTAATGGACCAAAATATTCATGATTAAGCATATATGGAGAGGCATGTCTATAAAATTTATCATGTGGCTTTTGCACTACTAAAATAAAATGCCTTGAAATTTTCTAAGTTTTTAAAATAACTTTACTGGCAAAATCATTGCCAGCCTAGAATAAAAGGGAATGAGATTAAGATAAGGACTCTGGCACCCAAATTTCTAAATAACAAAAAGCACGTTGAGAAAGCAGCTTCATTGCCAAAAAGGAAATATTATTCAAAAACATTTCCAGATAAAACCAAGCAGGATAATTAAAGAAACTTCCAGAAAACAGAGTAATGGACTGTGAAGAAAAATGAACTAGGGAACCCCTACTTAGAAGTCTAAAGGAAGTATATTTCTTAAAGCCAAGGTAGAGAGACCTGTTAACATTTTCTCCATGAGGTTTTGGACTTGCCATGAAAGAGTGACTGCTATGTTTCCTTCTCCAGAAAGAACACTTCATTACTATTATCTTTCTCCTGTTTTAGCATTATATGGTAGATGTTTGGGAGACAGATATAACTTGTTTCTTTATATCATAGGTCTTCATTTCAAAAGTAAATACCTGAAGACATGTAAATAGATCATGAAATACTGGATTTCAAGCTGATGTAATTGGATGAGACTTTTGGCAATCATGGAATAGGGTCAGTGAGCTTTTTCAGGTGACGGGGACGTGAATATGGAAAAGAGGACTGAATAAAGGAGAGGAGATCATTCTGAAAAAATTCACTCCCTTCCCCTTAAGAACCCCTGGTGGCAAAATTCACTCCCCCCTCACCCCCACCCCAATCACCGCTCAACGTTGGGCTTGACCATGTGATTTACCTTGCCAAACACGACACAGGAGAGGCTCCAATATTTTCTTGGAGTTGGATTTGCTCTCTTGTACGTCTCCCATTGCCACAAAAACTCCTTCCCTGAGTAGCTGCTGCTTCTTTATCCTTAATTCCCCAATTGAACACACTTGAAGGAGACCTGAGCCCAGCCTACGGTAGCCGGGAGGAGCCAAAACAGATCTGCTTCCTGTAGCAGAACCGCCCTTCCAAGATCAATCTCCAGCAGCTGAGCCCCAGCCAGCTCTTAGACATGCAAACGAGCCCAGGTGAGATCAGAAGAGCTGAACTTGCTGACTGGATTCTAAGTTTGTTTGTTACCCAGCTTTATGTAGCACTATCTAACCAATACTTTCTCAGCTGAAAAGAAATATGATCATGAAGTATACAACCTATTCTCCTATACTAGGTCCTGAAGAACCATTCTCCTTTTTTTTTCTTGTATTCATATAACTGCTTTGCTATTATATATGTTTTAAATTCCATGAATGAGTTAACATTTGTGGTTTTTTGTTTTACTTGATCTGTTTTAAATCAACTAATGATTTCTCACCTAAAAAGACCCCAAAATGTTAATTATTGCTATATTACCTTCTGCTATATTTATTTTAAAATATTATGATGTCACTCTGGAAAACAAGGGGATTGAGGGTACAATCATCCTTTGTTCTTATGCACCTGTACTTGAATTTTAATCAGTTAACTAATTTCTTCAAACATTCCTTTTCATGTCCTCCTATATAAGGCCGTAAGTTAAGAATAATAAAACTGCTAATGTGTCTTTTACAAGGAAATCATCTTTAACATTTCCCATACAGATGCTAGGCAACACAAGAGCTTCACTCCTTTACCCTATAAAAGGAAGGATGCTAGAAATATTTAGGTATATTTAGAATTCTCTATATTTTTAATTAGCTCAATCATATTTTAAGAGCTATCCTATTTTTCAAACATACAATAATATAGGAAGGCAGTTAAGTCAGAGTCAGAAAGGATTATCCTACTCTAGCTTAATTTTATAAGGTCAAAATTTATTATCATAATAGATTTTACTACTTGTTTACATGTTTTTGGATGAGTAGAGCCATACTCATATTTGTATGCAAATTTTGACACAATGACCACTAATACATTGACTTATTTAAATATTTCATTCCTAGACTTAAACACCCTTTTCTATTTTTGAGGCTTACAGCTCACCATTTTTTCAGGTCAACTTGAAAGGCCCTAGAGGTTTATCAATGCCTTCAGAGTCTATACTTTCTCAAACTCAAGACAGGTATTACTTGAGTCCTTAAGAAATACAGATAAACCCACATACTTCTGTATTACATATAATAAAGAATTCAACTTTTCTCTATTCTAATATTGTCAGTTTTGTAATAAGTTTACTCAGGCATTAATGGTCAGTTTCCACCCATGTATACCAGAGTGGAGAAGTCTGGTCTTTTGGGAGAAAACCCCAAAATAAATAAAGAGTCTCAAATAAAGAGTATATAGAATTCCTAGATAATTTCAGTATAGAAATAACTTTCTGCTAGTAAACAGTAATCTAAGAACTTCAGAACATAAAATTGATAGGAAATTTTAAACTTTGATTGTTTATCTTGAGAAGCTTTGAGTGCTATTATTGGCATTTTGTATGCCAACAGTCTCATATATTATCTTCATCACTGGATGATATACAAGAATCTAAGAAGTTCTATTCTGTCTGGCCTGGTTGTAGTATACAGATCTGACTCCAGTTGGAGGTATAAAATATCTACAAGTTAGTCTGTAAGCAATTTTAGCCTATGAAATAGAATGTACTGAGTCAGAATCTCAATATAATTTAGTATAAAATAGTGTAAGCAATACTGTGGGACTAGGTATCTAATGGGCTGGAGTGATGCTTAATTTTATGTGTTAACTTGGCTTAGGCCATGGTGCCCAGTTGTTTGGTCAAACAGCAGTCTGGATGTTGTTGTCAAGATATTGTTTCTGTGTGATTAACATTTAAATCAATAGACACTGAGTAAAGCAGATTACCCTCTATAATGTGGGTGGACCTCATCCAATCAGTTGAAGGCCTTAACAGCAAAGACTGAGGTTTCCCCTAGGAGGAAGGAATTTGAACTTAATACTGTAACATAGAAACATTCCCTAAGTTTCCCACCTGCCTGCTGTGCCCTGAAGAATTAGGAGTCAAAACTGCAACTTCAGCTCTTACTTGAATTTCCAGCCTGTTGGCTTGCCCTCAGTTTTGACTTGCCAGACACCACAGTCTGTGAACTAATTCCTTAAAATAAATCTTTTTCTTCTCTCTCATGTTCTCTCTCTCTCATAAATATCTCAGTATATATTTTATATATATATATACATATATATATATATATATATATATATATATATATATATCCTATTTCTTCTGTTTCTCTGGAGCACCCT
Source organism: Delphinapterus leucas (assembly GCF_059928025.1). Classification (NCBI taxonomy): domain Eukaryota; kingdom Metazoa; phylum Chordata; class Mammalia; order Artiodactyla; family Monodontidae; genus Delphinapterus; species Delphinapterus leucas. The sequence continues at coordinate 34,078,741 of NC_143132.1, forward strand.
GACCAATAAAGCCAGGACAGACTGCTTTTTAATAATGTAACAGGAGTTTGGCTCTAAAAAATACTCACATATATAAGTAACTACAGAATTTCTAGGTAAAGTCAGAGCAGTGCAGCAAGCTGTTCAGGTTCACCATATGCTTTCTCTCTGGGCTATATGATTATGTACTCTGACCATTATATACTGATTTAGTTAGAACTCTTCATCAGTTTAGCATTATTATCCTCTGCATTTAACCTTTTGAATTAATTTACTAGGTTATCAAGTGATTTCAGTTGCTCTTACTAAAGCCTCTAATGGTAATTTTACATGAAACCAGTGGCAATACAGTCAAAAAAAGAAATAGCCAACAATTCCACAGGATTTTGACAGTGGAAAACACTGATACTACTACCACACAATATTTTGCAGCTATGGTTCTATAAAGCAGATGTGTGCACAGGGACCTAGAGGAAACAGAGTCTTCTATCATTATGCTCACAAGATATTTCAGTCTTCCAGCAGCCATCTCTTATTGCTCCCTTCTATATCCAAATCTCAGGAGGGTCTCTGGGCATCCAAGCTTCAACATAATCTGGAAAATGTACTTCTTGCTTTTTACTTATTTCCTTTTTATTTTTAAAATATCTATTGTAGAAGAAGGCAAACTAGAACAGTATAGGATGGGTGTCGAGTTAGAGTAACCACCAGAGTGGGTTCTCTTTGGTTTCTCAACTTGAACTTGTACATTCCTTCTCACATTTACACTTAAAAACTAATAGTAACGGTAATATAGTCCTATCTAATATGAAGTATGAATATTTTCTAGACTCCCCATCAATTTTGGCTTGTCTGGTATTTTCTATGGATATTTTCTCATGATTATATTGAGGTTATGCATTTTTATAAAAATACCACAGTGATAGTGTGCTCTTCTCAGTGAATCACGCTGAATGGTACATTCTGTTCAGATGTCTCATTATTAGTGATTTTAACCTTAATCATGTGGTTAAGGTGCCCTCTGCCAGGTTTATCCACTATGAAGTAATTTTCTCTTTGTAATTAATCAACGTTTGGGGGAAGATATATTTTTTTAAATACATAATTGTCCTGTTTCTTCTTAAATTTTTACTCACTGATTTTTAGCGCACATCAGTAGGTCTTGCCTGTAACAAGTATTACTGTTTTGTCTTCCACTATTTTTTACCATTGGAGTTACAGTACTAAATGACACAAAGGACTGAGGGTTAAGGACATAGTTTTCCTTGCACCTGTTTTGTGGCATCATTCTTATCTTCCTTTGTAACTAAAATTAGTCACCTCATCCAAAAAAAAATAAAAATTATTTTCTTTTCTGCTGATGATTCAAAGAGTCCAAAAAGCCATATGGTAGTCTAGGTGTCCAGTACAATGAAACCATTGCTATGCTTCTTGGTAGAAAGATGCTTTTTTTCTTCTGAGACCTTACTTCATCAAATCATTTAGTTCTGAGATGAAAGCAAACATTTGCCAGTGACTCATCAAGTGGAATAGCTACCAGACTATGTATTCTGTCAATGAGAGAAAGAGCATCATGTATTGGTCACTGATTCAAAGCATGTTCTGCATCCTGTAGGTGGGCCCCACAACCTTGAGGGCATGGCTTTACAGATGGTGCCATAACTGAGGTCTCAACAGACCATTCCACCCTTAGGTAAGGTCAGCTGCTTCTGATAATGTGGCACATGCAATAATGATGGAACACGTAAATGCCAGCCCATTGCTTTCCTTATTTTGGCTGTACAATAAATTTCTTTATCACAGCCCATGTTAAGTTGGATATAAAGCTGATGATTGTAGCATTGAGTAATCTGCAGATGGAGTTACTATCTGATGCATGGCAATCTTTTTGATGATTTGAAAGTCCACTGTCATCAACTCACTATAGGTGACTCTCTGATATACCACAGGGATTTTGCCACACTGATAACCTGACATAGAACTCTGATGCCGGTTCATTGGCTTTCAGTGGTGGCAACAGCTACGTGAGCTTGAATTGGGGGAAGTCTATATTGTTAAGCACATCCAGAACCAGTATTTCTGGTACCATGTCTACATGTTCATGAGATCATTGAGCAAACACTAGGGAGTCTGGGGAAAGAGACAGATCATCTTGTCAACTGATTCAAATGCAATGTGGAGGGAGCATTCTCATGTTACACAAATATTCTCAAAGTTTTTTCCCACTATGAGAGGCCCATCCATGTATTTCCCAGTACATTTTGTCACTTTGTCACTGATCTTTCTATCTTCTCTTTCAGTTCCCTGTTAATGTAGCAAAACTTTTAACCACTGCTTATTAGTCAATGTAGATTATAATCCCTGCCTATGTCTCCTATATAGTCAATACAGGTTCTGTGAACAGTTCCCAGGTCTATTCAGAGAGAAGTTTTACTTACTGTCCATCTGGGCCACCATAAAACAGTACTCTTTCAGCTCATGTCAGCATATTATTGTTAAAAAATCTGTAAACCAATACTGAATTTTTTTCTCATTCATCCACTGTGCATGAATAACTTCCATGATGAGGATTCAGTTGCCAGTGCAGCAAGCAAATTCACATCAAGAATTTACCTGTTAATACAACTTAACTGTGACTTCTCAACCTTCTTGAGCCGGGATATATATGCTACTGGCCAAGGCTACTTTATGGTTTAGTAAGTAAGAAAACACCCACTTTAAGAAGAACAACTCTAAATAGATGGTTACTTTGTATTGCATGTTTAAATGTCTCTACCAGCACCCAATACCAAACCTTGACCTCCATCTCAGAAGTAGAGTAATCATTTACCAAAGAAGGCATAGCTTGGTGATAAAATAAATATGTCATGGGAATGTAATGTACAGTACAGATTTGTGACTATAGTTAATAATACTGCATTGCATGTTTGAAAGTTGCTAAGACAGTAAGTCTTAAAAGTTCTCATCACAACAAAAAAAAGTTTGTAACTATGTATGGTGACAAATATTAACCTGACTTAATTGTGGTGATCATTTCTCAATATACACAAATATCAAATCATTACGTTGTACACCTGAAACTAATATTATGTTATATGCTGATTATACCTCATATAAAAATAAAAAAAGAAGAAAGCATGACTTCATTCCCAAACTCAAATTGCCCACATTGTAATTATTAATGTAGGTTTCCACATGAGCTATACAGCACAATAAACTACTCATATATGGAAAAAAACGTTCCTTAAAAGCCTATATTCCTTAAAAGCCATGTTAATAAAAACTTATTCAAAATAATTGAAGGTTTTCTCTCATGCTTCCTTGTATTGTCATATTTTATGTCATCTGCCATTAGATATATATTTCCAGCTTTTCCTCCACTGAACAGAAAGTTCCTTAGTTACATAGGAAACTTGCTCAAGACAGAAATTATGAGGAAGTTCACTATATCAGAATTGCACAGGTAACTTATAATACTGACACTTCTCCCTCAATATCTTTCTACATTCCTCTTATGATCATTCTTTTGTGGTAAATAATAGCAACAATCTCTGTCATGTCCAGTCCCAACCCATGTGATTGAATAGTGTTCTTTAGCTGTACTTTTACCAGAGTTGACATTTTTATTTCAGAATGTTTTAACCATAGATGATCAGTAAATGCTCCAAGATCCCTAGGATAGAGATAAAAAATAGCATATCACATAGAATTCAGAACTGAGTAGGTAGGTAAGATAATACTTATGCTGTATAGTGCCTCATTCTACATATTTTTATAGGGATGTAGAGTACAAACGTCTTGGGTTAGCAACCTGGGTTAGTTTCTACTCTTCATATTGTCTCTCTATTTCCATTACGATGACCTCATCCTTTATTGTCCAAACAACCTAAAATGAAATTTACCCAAGTCTCATAACACAGTCATAGTACCCAGAATTCATTTTCATTCTTTACCGTCTTTTTTGCCCATTGCATCAATAAATATATGGTATACTTTCTTTACCTTCCAGCCCTAAATATTGTGGTGAACATTTTATTTTGTTTGTGTGTGAACCTTTCATTTTGATAGAACACTCTGTTATATAAATGGGCCACAGTCAGCCCCTGTGTATTGACCTAAAATGGTCCCCAGGCTGTTTACTTCTTCACAGCAGGATACACTGTTAACCCAAAGTCTGCCAGTGCCAAATGCAAATTCTTACAATTCAAATACTTTAAATATAGTCCAAGTAAACATATGCTTTGTCATTTAGAGCCTACTTATGTACTATTCCCCCAAAAACTGCACTCAACATTTATTAACCATAGGTAAGACAAATGCTACAAAAGGTCTCAAACTGCTTCTGCCCTTCGGAGGTCTCAACCCAGGGATTCCCCACCTTACTGCAAACCTACATCACCCAGACAGATAAACCCCCTTTACAACTTCCTCTTCTTCCTCTGGAGGTCCCTTACCCTATTTCCCTTCTGGGTGGTGACCTCTAGCTGCTGTCTCTGGAAGGTTTCTTGTTGGAAGGGGCTTCCTCTTTCATTAAATCCCTGTCCAATTACCACCCAGTAAAGCTTGTTGTGTGTTGTTGCCTCTTATGGTCCTGTATTTTTTCCGGGTCAACTCTGAAATCCTCTAATTTACCACACACTCTCAAAATTTAGCAAACTTCCATCCATGAGGCAATCAATATACTTAGCTTAGAAGCTTTTGAGGACATTTTCTTCATTCTCAGCCTCTTCAAAAACTCACAGAACAGGCAATAGTCCCTAAGTACTGAGAGATAGTAGAAGGGGAATGAGAAATCTAAGTTGTGAATAGTGAAGGGCTACAGGCAAACTATATGTCCCCTAGCAGCATGAGGAGAAATCACTTAGTGTTTGAAACATCAGAAATATTGGTGGTAACAAGAAATTGGTTTGAGCAGAAGAGAGAAACCACATACGGAATTCAGAGAGTGGTAATCCTGGATGGGGTGAGGTGGGGGGACCTTAGTGCAAGACAGTGGCAGCAGAGAGATAACAACCAATGAAGCTGGGAAAATAACTGTGTCCTAAAGTGCTCCCTGTGTTGTGAATTATAATATTTCTACAAAACCAAATGTAATTTCTATTTGTGCCAGTCTCTTTTTTTCCTAGAACTGTTGGCTCTATGAGTATGTCCTGAGATTCTCTGCTGAAAAAAAATTAACACAAACACTTTTGCTTCTTTTCTCTAAAGAACTGAAATGAAAGGGAAAAAAAAGGAAGATGAAATGTTGATCATATGGTAGTCCAAGATGAGAGCAGAAAAAGGATGATTTTTATGAGCTCATGTTCTTGCAACCCAATTGATCAGTTTGAAATTCAAACACTTGTCAAATAGGACAAGTTCTGCATGGTATAACTTGGAGGCACTATAACTATTGATTTTTAAATTTAGATTCTTTGTCTTTTTTTATTCCTAGGAATACACTGAGTTTTGTAAAATTTACTGTAATTTCAGTGGGAAGAAAATGACACTGTAAATACAAGAAAATAACTCAAGAAAAATGCTCAAAAAGTATTTTTCAGAGAACTGTGTATATACACAAGACAGCACATGTGTCAGATTTTTCAGTAGAGAGCTGATTATAATACTCTGACTTTTTTTTGAGATGATGCACTGGACTATATGTCCTAATTTTTGCCTCAGAAAATCAAATTGCTACATGTGTACTTTTCATGCACACTTTATTTATGTATTTTATATGCAATGAGTGAGTTTGTTACAACACTTATTTATCAGGTTATATAATCTCAAAAATATATTTGTAATAGGTTTTGATGAGGCTAAAAATAAGCAATGACTAAATTTATTGCAGTCTTAAAGACCCAACTTCAACATTAGTTAAAAACATAAATCAAATGTGATGCTATACTTACTAAGCTATTAAAACTTACTGTTATAAAATAACGTAATTCAAATTATAGTTTAGAAATTAGTTACATAAAATATCTTAGGTTTGAGTAATATTAATTACACAAGCAGGTAAATTAAGATACAAAAATGTTAAAGTCAGCTCTATCTTTTCAGGCTTAAGAGTCTTCCACATTTATGTTATAGCCTAGCTTTGTTCACCAAGGAAGTTTGGGGAGATTTGAAGACTAATCATTAGATTATATATATACATGTATATACACATTTTGTTCTGTTTAGTCTTTTGTGAATAGGCACTACTATAAAATTTCCAAATACTATCTTAACTCTATCCTAATATTGTATTTGCAAGTTATTCCATTTTTTTGCTAGTTATTTTATAGTCAACATAAGAAAATTGACCTAGCAACTTCTAATGACCAGTATACAAAAAATAGTGACAGGATGTCACTCCAAGATTATCTTATAAAAATGTTCTGCCTTCCATTCTGCTCACTGCTCTTGATCTCTTATTTGCTCTCTCAAATAAAAACCAGCTGCCATGATATTAGCTGCCTTATATAGAGAAAAATGTGGCAAAAAATGAAAGAAAGAAAGATCAACTAGAGAGTCCTCTGTTCAACAATCAGTGAAAAACTGAAGCCTGCAATTCAATGACAACTCAGCAAGACATGAGACTGATCTTGGAAGTGCATCCTTCCTCAATCAAGCCTTGCATTGACCACAGCCCTGATCAACACCTTGATTGCATCCTTATGTGACATCCTGAGTCAAAGATCCAGCTAAGCCATATGCAGATTCCTGACTTACAGAAACTGTGAGAAAAAATAAATGTTTGTTGTTTTAAGGCATTAAGTTATGTGGTAATTGATTATATAGCAATAGAGAATTAATCCATTATGGTTTCCAAGATGACCATACATGGGTTGCAAAAGGGAAAAATAGCAAAAATGACAAATACTTTTAACCTCAGTAACTGCAAAATGTGGATGCTAGTGACAGACATGATGAATTTTGGAGCAAAATCGCGTTGGTCCTAAGAGTCAAACTTTGCTTTTGGTAAGATTGAGGAAAGGGTGGAGCATTCAAATATTAAGAAATGCAGGGTTAGAAATGAGGTAAAATAGATACTTAAGCTGAAAATAGGTATTTAAGAATCAGAGGTTTAGATACTTATAAATGATAAAGCAGCTTAAACATTTTCTCATTCAATATATCAATTGAAATATGACAAAAAAGATGACCATAAAGTTATTTCCTATGAAAAATATCATCCCTTTATTTGAAGACTTAGGACTGGGGCTCCTGACCTGATTCAACTGATAAAGCATTATTTATTTATTTGTTTATTTATTTTACTCTCAGCAAATGTATCAAAAAGTTACTCTTAGATTCTTTGGTTAAGCACTGTTTTCATGTCTTTCTACACCTTAATAGTTTAAGGGGACATTTTCATTATTTTTACAAATATATCCTATGTTTGACTAAAACCAGATAAGTAAAAACACTAGAGATCAGTGTGTGTGGCTGAAAATGGGAGTTTAAAATGAGTGACATGGAAATCAAATCTGTATTTTTAGGTTTGAGAATAAGATTTTTCTTAGACTGAGTCTAGCATAGAGGTTTAACAAATTAATCTCCAAAATGTTGACATTGTTATATATGATTTGTCATAATCATCTTTATTTTTTTCATGATTAGTGCAACACTAGTCAGATCTGATAAACTCAACTTCAATGTCCTGATTCCCCCAGTCCAACCTGAATAGGCTATTGAGTTTGGGAAATTTACTAACAATCTTAAGCCTCAGTTTTCTCATCTGTAAAATAAATATAATAACACTACTTTTATCTTAGATACTACCTATCAGGTTCAATGAAGAAATGCAAATAAAGTGCTTAGCACATAATTTATATATAATAAATACTTAATATTAAATATTATAATTTTTCTTCTCTCTCCACATTGTGTCTCTCAAAGAGCCTATCTTTTTGTGAGATGTCAATTAGTAACTGAATGAGAAAAAAATAAACAACCAGATTTTTAAAAAATGGGCAGAAGACTTAAATAGACATTTTTCCAAAGAAGATCTGCATATGGCCAACAGGCACATGAAAAGATGCTCAACAATGGTAATTACCAGAGAAATGCAAATAAAAACCACAATGAGACATTACCTCACATCTGTCAGAATGGCTATCATCAAAAAGAACACAAACAGGGCTTCCCTGGTGGCGCAGTGCTTGAGAGTCCGCCTGCCGATGATGCAGGGGACACGGGTTCATGCCCCGGTCCGGGAAGATCCCACATGCCGCGGAGCGGCTGGGCCCGTGAGCCATGGCCACTGATCCTGCGCATCCGGAGCCTGTGCTCCACAACGGGAGAGGCCACAGCAGTGAGAGGCCCACGTACAGCAAAAAAAAAAAAAAAAAAAAAAGAACACAAACAACAAATGTTGGCTAGGATGTGGGGAAAAGGGGACTCTAGTATACTGTTGGTGGGAATATAAATTGGTGCATCCACTATGGAAAACAGTATGGAAGTACCTCAAAAAACTAAAAATAGAACTATCATATGATCCAGCATTTCCACTAGTGGGTATATATTTGAAGAAAAGGAAGACACTAATCAAAAATATACATGCACCACAATGTTCATAGGAACATTATTTACAATAGACAAGATATGGAAACAACCTAAGTGTCCATCAACAGATGAATGCATAAAGAATATATGGTATATATTAATGATGGCAAAGCTCAAAATTCAATAATTTGGTAGATTACATATTCCAATATGAGTCTACCTTCACTATATAAAAAATGGCAGTTTGATTTTATTATTTCTTAAGTATGAGAAACCTCTCTATGTTAATTATTTTAAATATGTAAAAGTATTAAAACTCATTGCTGCTAGTGCCATAAATATAGGAATTAAAAACAAATTATCTCAGACATGTCTTGATAACTTTTCGAACAACTGAAAATGTCATAATAAAACTAGATAAAAAGGTTCTTTCTGGAAAAGAATCTCAGCCCAAAAAGATTGACAGTAGTTATATTGGAAGGAAAATGGAGCTGCCAAGAATAACTCCGTTAACACTGACATTCTAAGCAAAAGACTTTAAAGTGTTTCAAATTTTTGTTCATATATGATAAGGTGGTTAAAAATAAAGAGATGCCCAAATAAGGCTCAGAATTGTGATTTACATATAAAAATGTAATGGGTTTCAAATTTTATACCATCCATAAAATTAATTCAGAAACTAAATATAGCTGTATGAATTAAATGAAGCTTTTGTAAGCAGTAAAACTTGCTTATAACTTTAATTGCTGAGTAGAAACGACATTTGAAAATTCCTTAGAGAAATCTTAGGGTTTATTTTCAGAATGATATTAAATGGACATGTTTGATTTATTTTCTTCAAATCGACACTTTGAACAAAGTTTTCACGAAGTCTAAGAAAAATTAATTAAAATAGTATTAAATCCGAAGACAGACAACAGCCATGTGGGCTGCCTGGTAAGGAGCTTGGGGTTTCGGCAACATAAAATGACAATGTAACAGAACCAAGTACAGAAGAGTACATAAATGCCTGGATAAAAACAGCTCGATTAATACAATCTCCAGGCAATGCTATAATGATCTGTATTAATAGAGGTATTCTAATCCCCTAAAATTCGAATCATAGAAAGGATCTAGGAGTTCATCTTCATTTTATAAATGAACTAAGAACAACTTAGGGGGTCAGGTAAATTCCCTAAGATCATTAATAATTAATGCAAAGTTCAAACCTTATCTCAAGTCTTCAAATTTCTAGTCTTATGTTCTTTTCTCCTTTGTCATGTCTCATTTTTTTAAAGACATAATATCTGAAACATGGCTCTTTACAAATTGCTAAACCCTTTAAAACATGTTTCCTTGTGATAGTCTAAAGTTCATACCTGTGATTTCATCAAGCTACTAGTTATTTCCTTAATAAAAGTACAAAAATAAATATTAATTTTATAATTTATGAAGGGATATGAATTAATATTTAATTTATAAAGAATAAATTGAAATGAGTTAAAATTATATCCTTTATACCTGATATTTAGAATAAATATGGCATTTCAAATATGCCTGAAAGTTCTTTGCAATAAAATGGGAAAAATTTGAATCTTTGAGTTGGTGAAATAATGCTTCTATTTTTCACTACACCTGTCCTAAAACATTAGGGACCAAAGAATATCTTTTAAACTGTATGAACATAGCTGTTCCTTGATTAAGTAAATGGAGGTAGACAGATAAAGCCATCAAGATACCATCTTGTCTTTCTTATTCCCCCAGGAAATTAGATGCACCCACAAGACTACCCCATTTGTTAAAATCCCATCACCGTCCTCCACTCCAGTGGCTTTCAAACTTAGTTGTATCAGAACCACCTAGTTAAAGGAAAATTACTGACCCCATACCCAGCATTTCAGATTCATCAATGTGAGATGGGGCCTGAGGATTAATATTTTAAACAAAATCCTTGATGATGCTGGTGCTGCTGGCCTGATGAACAAACTTCAAGAACCACTGCTTCACTCTACCTAGTTTATTTGTATTTTAATTTAAGCAATTATACATTGTTATGTAAAATTAATCATTAATTCAATTAATATGTTGACAATTATGTAATTGTCAACATATGTTTTTTTCTTAGGCTATATTTTTTCTAAACTGGGGAGAAAACTTGGCCTGGGTTAATATTCATATCCATACTCTCCCATTGTTTAAAACACAGTGTGCTTCAAAGTATTTCAAACAATCATTATGAGATCCCACTTCCATATGATTTTAATCTATATTTCTCACTTTAATATGAGGCCATTTCTTTCTTTTTAAATACTTTTTAAATGGGAAATAATTGTGCTTTTGCTTTATAACAATAATTTTATAATTAATGATTGATATTGAACAGATAATTATATCCTTAAAATTTCTCTCATGAACACTGATTGCTGGTCTTGCTGGAAGAGTATAAAATTGGTGAGTTGTAAAATACAGCCTGCCAGGGTGCTGTGGGATCTAGTAAATCTCCTGGGTTTTTCTTCTACAGCCTGAATTACCAGCTCATTTATTTGTTCTTCCTTCAACTTCTCAGAGATTTCACCTGTTAAATTGCTAGCCCTTTGATACTACCTTGCTTTTCACAATCTAATTGAAATGTGGAACCATAAACTGGATTCACAGAGAGTGGAATATTTTTTGAGTTTGTACATTCACTAATACAGTTGAAAGCGTGTGTGTGTGTGTGTGTGTGTGTGTGTGTGTGTGTGTGTAGCCTCTTCTCAACTCTTATGAGGGCGATGAATTTCTCTCTGATATAACTCATCCTCAAAAGTAGTCCTAGGACTTCCCTGGTGGCACGGTCATTAAGAATCTGCCTGCCAATGCAGGGGACACAGGTTCGATCCCTGGTCTGGGAAGATGTCACATGCCGCGGAGCAACTAAGTCCATGTGCCACAACTACTGAGCCTGAGCTCTACAGCCTGCAAACCACAACTACTGAGCCCATGTGCCACAACTACTGAAGCCCACACGCCTAGATCCTATGCTCTGCAACAAGAGAAGCCACCAGAATGAGAAGCCCTTGCACCACAAAGAGTAGTCCCCGCTAGTTGTAACTAGAGAAAGCCCACGCGAAGCAATGAAGATGCAATGCAGCCCGAAATAAATAAATTAAATAAATACATTTATTAAAAAAGTAGTCCTGATTTATTGTTAAAATCACTAAGCATTTAATATTATTTAATTATCTTTCAAAGATGGAATTGTTAGAGAACAGAATTAAATCTTTGTAGACATGACAAAATTCTTACAAGGCTTTCATTGTGTCTGAAACACTGGCAGTAAATTTCATGATAAATATAGTGCCATACACATTTCTGAGTTCCTGTGTCTCCAAAAAACAAAGAAAAACTACTATTCGCTGGAGAGTTATAAAACTCACAAGAGAATCCTTAAAGCCAATTGTGATTATTATAAATATGAAGCATGTTTGGATTTTACTTGAAATACATCATTCTTAATGAACTGCTTTTAAACACAGGTAAACTTGTGTTCTGTAAAATGCTGAAATACAAGGCTTCTAGGCACAACAGATTACAGTGGAACTGGAATTCTCCAAGAACTGGCTGTGGGGTTGTTTGCATGAAGGCTCTTATTCTTAAGTTCAAAAAGATGAAATATAAACAGAATGCATTCCTTCTGCAAGTCCCCTAGAAACTAGAGTTCAGATGCAGTCAGGAACAACATTAGAATCTACTCTGCAATATCTGAAAAAGTACACTCCAGGCCATGAAAATCTCAAGAAGCATCAATGTGTACTCACATGCTGTACCCTTTTGCAAATGGGCTTGTTTGCTACCAGAATTCTAAGAACTTTGTTACTGGAATTTTTTTTTAAATTTGTATTTTGCATTATAAATCCCAAATAAAAGTGAATCACTGTAGCCCCTTTATAAAGTTAACAAACATTATTTATCCTAGGGTTATTTTACCAATTAACTTAATAATTTATAAATAAAATAGGAGTGAATATTTGCCATACACTACATAGCAAAAATGAAATATTCTACTGAGGCTTATAGAGAAGTATTAGCCAATGCAAATAATCCATGAGTACCACAGTCTCTTACACATTACCAATCACCTACTTAGCTATTCTTTTTTGAATGTATTTTGTATTATCTAGCTTAAAAGATTTGAAAGAGGGAGGGAAAAAACCTCTTTTCTGCCTTTGCTATAATAAAGCAGTTCAAATAATTACCAAATGTGCTGTTTTTTAACTCTATCTAAAATATCACAAGTCTGATTTCCCTCTTTGCTTTTAGAGTTTGCATGTTCACTCTGGATGAAGGAGTGCTACTCTGCACCCAGGACAAAACTCATAGTGTGAATTTAAGATCAGAGTCACAGGCACATACAGTATTTATTTATTATAAATTTAATTTATTTTTGGCTGCATTGGGTCTTCACTGCTGCGTGTGGGCCCTCTCCATATGCGGCGAGCGGGGGTCAATCTTCGTTGCGGCGCGTGGGCTTCTCATTGCAGTGGCTTCTCTTGTTAAGGAGCACAGGCTCTAGGTGAGCAGGCTTCAGTAGTTGTAGCTCGTGGGCTCCAGAGCGCAGGCTCAGCAGTCATGGCTCACGGGCCTAGTTGCCCCAAGGCATGTGGGATCCTCCTGGACCGGGGCTCGACCTCTGGTCCGCACTGGTAGGCGGACTCCTAACCACTGTGCCGCCAGGGAAGCCCCCATACAATATTTATTTATAGCTGATGTTACTTTTAATAATTAACAAAATTTTACAATAAAATAATTAATAAAATTTTACCATAAAATTGCATTATGTTGAAAATGAGTAACATTAACTGGACCAACATTTATTTTAATGCTCCCAGTCCTGGCAGTTTCAGAGATTTGAACAAAATGATTTAAAGAAATATTTTTTTAGAAGGTAAGTAGATTTCCTTCATACCAAGAAAGTATTATATTTCAATAACATGAAGTATTACATAATTGTTCTCTTTGTACTAATTATAGATTTTTAAGGGTTTGCATTGTTTTACATTTTTGGTTTAGATTATATTATCTATTTTAGGAGAGGTAGTGGACAAATACAGTGAATATTTCAAAAGATTAAAAAAGGGGAGTATAAATTAAGTCTCACTGCAAGTTTCCCAGATTTTCTTCTCAGCAATAACTATATTTTCAATTTATTGTGTATCCATTTAGAGATATTTTATGCAAATACAAAAAGTATTAAAAAGATTTAAAGTGGATATCCTGTCATGCCAAGGAAAGGAAATATATTTTAATAGCATATAGATTTCCATAATTACTTGTTCTCTTCCAAACATGGGTTCTAACTGTTTGCTTTATTAGAAATGTATGCCATGATATATTTTTAATCTGTTTTCTTAGGTATTATTGAAATTTTAAAGATATTTACTGTAATTAATAAATATATTATAAAATCTTTGTCTTATATTTTTCTTTCTTATGACTCTCCATTATTTTATTAAGCAGTTCCAGCACAGATTTTTTTTAATTTACCTTAAGAGTGAATGCACAATAATAACTTTAACTACACCTGTTTTTTTGCATACATTTTAATTTTTATTTAGTAATCATTGATTCTCAGAATCATAAGTTTTTATACTCCATTTGTAGAGTATAATTAATTTAACATGCACTGTACCCATATAGTAACCTGTTTTCCTATTTTTTAAGCATTTAGTGAATTAGGATTTGGAAGAGGGGCTGAGAATAAAAATATCAATTGTCATTTTGTTACAAAATCTTTGAAACAGTGTTAATTGAATTCTATTTCATAAAATCATTCATGATTCTGTCACTTAAAATTTATGAGTTAAATATACCATCCATAGAATTTTCAAAGTTAGTGTACTATCTTTACCTGTGTAACATCTTTTGTTTCTTTAAACATACAATAAAAAGAATAGAATCTGAATTTCTTTCTTTAGACAAACACCAAGCTGTCCCAATACTATAAAACATAATTTCATGGGTTATTTTGGTAGTGTCTTTGGTTTTGTTATCAGGATAATGGTGGCATTATAATATGAATTTGGGAGTGTTACATTCTCTTCAACTTTTTGGAATAGTTTGAGAAGGATGGGCATTAGCTCTTTGTCATATATTTGGTAAAATTCACCTGTGAAGCCATCAAGTCCTGGACTTTTGTTTTCTGGGAGGGTTTTTTTTTAATTACAAAGTCAGTTTCACCACTAGTAATTGATTTGTTCAGACTGTCTATTTCTTCCTGATTCAGTCTTGGCAGGTTTTATACTTGTAAAAATTTGTCCACTTCTTCTAGGTTGTCCAATTTGTTGGCATATAACTGTTCATAGTATTCTCTTATGATTTTTTGTATCTCTGTTGTATTGGTTGTTATTTCTCCTCTGTCATTTCTCATTTTGTTTACATGGGTCCTCTCTCTTTTCCTGTTGATGAGCCTGACTAAAGGTTTATCATTTTTTTTTAATCTTTTCAAAAATCAGCTCTTGTTTACATTAATCTTTTCTATTGTTTTTCGGCTTCTATTTTATTTATTTCCTCTCTGATCTTTATTTTTTTTTATTATTTTTGTGGTACGCGGGCCTCTTACTGCTGTGGCCTCTCCTGTTGCAGAGCACAGGCTCCGGACGCGCAGGCTCAGTGGCCATGGCTCATGGGTGCAGCCGCTCCATGGCACGTGGGATCCTCCTGGACTGGGGCACGAACACGTGTCCCCAGCATCGGCAGGCAGACTCTCAACCACTGCGCCACAAGGGAAGCCCTCTGATCTTTATTATTTCCTCCCTTCTGCTGACTTTGGGCTTTGCTTTTTATTCTAACTTCTTTAGATGGTAGATTAGGTTGTTTATTTGCGATTTTTCTTGTTTCTTAAGGTGAGTCTGTATCACTATAAACTTATCTCTTAGAACTGCTTTTGCTGCATCCTGTAGATTTTGGAAAGTTGTGTTTCCATTTTTTGTTTGTCTCAAGGTATTTTCTGATGTCCTCTTTGATTTCTTCATTGACCTATTGGTTTTTAGTAGCATGTTGTTTACTCTCCATGTGTTTGAGCTTTTCCAATTTTTCTTCCCATAATTTATTTCTAGTTTCATACCATTCTGGTCAGAAAAAATGCTTGATATAATTTCTATCCTTTTAAATTTATTGAGAATTATTTTGTGGCCTAACATGTAATCTATTTTGAAGTGCACTTGAAATGACTGTCTATTCTGCTGCTTGGGGATGCAATGTCCTATAGATATCTTTTAAGTCCAACTGGTCTATTGTGTCACTTAAGAGCATTGTTGCCTTTTTGACTTTCTGTCTGGATGTTCTGTCCATTGATGTAGGTGAGGTATTAAAATCCCCTACAATTATTGTATTTTTGTACTGTATTATACAATTATTGTATAATTTCTCCCTTTATGTCTGTTAACATTTACTTTATATATTAGGTGCTCCTGTATTGTGTGCATATATGTTAATGACTATAATATTCTCTTCTTTTTTTATTCCCTTTATTATTATATAATGCCCTTCTTTGTCTTTTGTTATAGGCTTTATTTTAAAGTTTATTTTTTCTGATATGAGTATTGAAACCTCCACTTTCTTATCATTTCCATTTTCATGAGATATCTTTTTCCATCCCCTCACTTTCAGTCTGTGGGTCTTTAGCTCTGAAGTGAGTCTCTTGTAAGCAGTATATAAATGGGCTTTGCATTTTTATCCAATCAGCCACCCTATGTCTTTTGATTGGAGCATTTAGTCCACTGAAATTTAATGTAATGATTAATAGGAAGGTACTTATTGCCATTTTATTAATTGTTTTCCAGTTGTTTTTGTAGCTCTTTGCTCTTCTTTTTCATTCTTCTCCTAGGGTTTGATAATTTTTTTAGTGCTATGCTTGTATTCCTTTATCTCTAGTTTTTGTGTATTCATTATACATTTTTGATTTGTGGTTACATGGGGGTCATATATGTTGGCTCATAACTATATCTACTTATTTTAAACCAGTAGTCCTTTAAGTTCAAATATAGTCTGAAAGAACTACATAAAGAAAAGGAAAGATATCCTGTGTTCTTGGATTGGAAGAATTAATAATGTTAAAATATACATACTAACCAAAACAACATATTTGATGCAATCCCTATCAAAATATCCATGACATTTTTCTCAGAAGTAGGTCAAATAATCCTAAAATTTGTATGGAACTACAAAACACCATGAATTGTCAAAAAAATCTTGAGAAAATAGAACAGAGTTGGAGATATCATGCTCCCTGAATTCAGACTATAGTACAAAGCTACAGTAATCAAACAGCATGGTAGTGGCACTAAAACAAACACATAGATCATTGGAACAGAGTAGAGATGCCACAAATAAACCCATACACTTATGTTAAATTAACCTATGACAAAGGAGGCAAGAATATACAATGGAGAGAAGAAGTCTTTTCAATATGAATATGTCATGCTGGGAAAAGTGGACAGCTACATTAAAATAATGAAATTAGAACATTCCCTAACACCATACACAAAAATAAACTCAAAATGGATTAAATACCTAAATGTAAGACCTGAAACCATAAAACTCCTAAAAGAGAACATAGCAGAACACTCTTTTACATAATTAATAGCCATATTTCTGTATCTGTCTCCTAAGGCAAAATAAATAAATGCAAAAATTAACAAATGGGACCTAACTGAACTTAAAAGCTTTTGCAGAGCAAAGGAAACCATTTACAAAATGAAAATACAACTACTGAATGGAGAATATATTTGCAAATGTTATGACTGATAAGGGGTTAATATCCAGAATATATAAACAATTCTTACAACTATGTATCATAAAAACAAAGAATCCAATTAAAACATGGGCAGAAGACCTGAACAGATATTTTTTCCAAAGAACACATACAGATGGCCAACATACACATGAAAAGATGCTCAACATCACTAATCATCAGAGAAATGCAAATCAAAACCACAATGAGATATCACCTCACACATGTCAGAATTGCTGTCATCAAAAAGATCACAAAAAACAAACGTTGGCTACAATGTGGAGAAAAGGGAACCTTCATACACAGTTGGTGGGAATGTAAATTTGTGCAATCCTAATGGAAAACAGTATGGAAGTTCCTCAGAAAACTGAAAATAGAACTATCATATGATCCATCAATTCCAATCCTGGGTATATATCCAAAGCAAACAAAAACACTAAGTCAAACAGATACATGCACCCCAATATTCGTAGCAGCATTATTTACAATAGCCAAGATATTGAAGCAAATTATGTGCCCATCAACGAATCAATGTATAAAGAAGATGTAATATATATAATTGAATATTATTCAGTCATAAAACAGTATGAAATTCTTATATTTGCAAAACATGGATGGACCTGGAGTGTATTATACTTAGTGAAATAAATCAGAAAAAGAAAGGAGGAGCTTCAAGATGGCAGAAGAGTAAGATGTGGAGATCAACTTCCTCCTCACAAATACATCAGAAATACATTCCCATGTGGAACAACTCCTACAGAAAACCTACTGAACACTGGCAGAAGACCTCAGACCTCCCAAAAGGCAAGAAAGTCCCCACGTACCTTAGTAGGGCAAAAGAAAAAAGAGATAAAAGAATAGGGATGGGACTTGCACCAGTGGGAGGGAGCTGTGAAGGAGGAAAGGTTTACACACATTAGGAAGGCCCTTCGCGGTCGGAGACTGCAGGTGGCGGAGCGGGGAAGCTTCAGAGCCATGGAGGAGAGCACAGCAACAGGGGTGCAGAGGGCAAAGTGGAGAGATTCCCGCACAGAGGATCAGTGCCGACCAGCACTCACCAGCCCAAGAGGGTGGTCTGCTCACCCACCGGGACAGGAGGGGTCTGGGAACTGAGTCTCTGGCTTCGTAGGTCGGATCCCAGGGAGAGGACTGGGGTTGGCTGCATGAACACAGCCTGAAGGGGGCTAGTGCGCCACAGGTAGCCAGGAGAGAGTCTGGGAAAAAGTCTGGAGCTGCGGAAGAGGCAAGAGACTTTTTCTTGCCTCATTGTTTCCTGGTGCATGAGGAGAGGGGATTAAGAGCGCCCCTCAAAGGAGCTTCAGAGATGGGCATGAGCTGTGGCTATCAGCGCGGACCCCAGAGAAGGGCACGGGATGCTAAGGCTGCTGCTGCCGCCACCAAGAAGCCTGTGAGCAAGCACAGGTCACAACCCACACCTCACCTCCTGGGAACCTGTGCAACCCGCCACTGCCAGAGTCCTGTGATGCAGGGACAACTTCCCCAGGAGAACACACAACACGCCTAAGGCTGGTGCAATGTCATGCTGGCCTCTGTCGTGACTGACTTGCCCCACACTCTGTACCCCTCCCTTCCCCCAACCTGAGTGAATCAGAGCCCCCAAATCAGCTATTCCTTTAACTCCGTCCTGTCTGAGCAAAGAACAGATGCCTTCAGGCAACCTACACGCAGAGGTGGGTCCAAATCCAAAGCTGAGCCCCAGGAGCTGTGCAAACAAAGAAGAGAAAAGGAAATTTCTCCCAGCAGCCTCAGGAGCAGTGGATTAAAACTCGACAATCAACTTGATGTACCCTGCATCTGTGGAATACCTGAATAGAAAATGAATCATCCCAAATTGAGGAGGTAGACTTTGGGAGCAAAGATATATATTTTTTATTCCCTTGCTCTGTTTTTGCAAGTGTGTATGTGTATGCTTCTGTGTGTGATTTTCTCTGATTAGCTTTGCTTTTACTATTTGTCCTACAGTTCTTTGTGTCTGTATTTTTTTTTTTTTTTTTCTGTATAGTTTCTAGCACTGTTATCATTGGCAGATACGTTTTTTTGGTTTGGTTGCTCTCTTCTTTCTTTCTTTTCTTTTTTTTTTAAAAAGTACTTAAAAAACTTTTTATAATTATTTTTTATTTTAATAACTATATTTTATTTTATCTTCTTCTTTCTTTCTTTTTTTTCTCCCTTTTATTCTGAGCTGCGTGGATGACAGGCTCTTGATGCTCCAGCCAAGCGTCAAGGCTGTGCCTCTGAGGCCGGAGACACAAGTTCAGGACACTGGTCCACAAGAGACCTCCCAGATCCACATAATATCAAGTGAGGAAAATCTCCCACAGTTTTCCATCTCAATGCCAAGACCCAGGTCCACTCAACAACCACCAATCTACAGTACTGGACACCCTATGCCAACCAACTAGCAAGACAGGAACACAACCTTATCCATTAACAGAGAGGCTGCCTAAAATCAAAATAAGGCCACAGACACCCCAAAACACATCACCAGATGTGGACCTGCCACCAAAAAGACAAGATCCAGCCTCATCCACCAGAACACAGGCACTAGTCCCCTCCACCAGAAAACAAACACAACCCACTGAACCAACCTTAGCCACTAGGGATAGACACCAAAAACAATGGGAACAACAAACCTGCAGCTTGTGAAAAGGAGACCCCAAACACAGTAAGTTAAGCAAAATGAGAAGACAGAGAAATACACAGCAGATGAAGGAGCAAGGCAAAAACCCACCATACCTAACAAATGAAGAGGAAATAGGCAGTCTACCTGAAAAAGAATTCAGAATAATGATAGTAAAGATGATCCAAAATCTTGAAAATAGAATGGAGAAAATACAAGAAATGTTTAACATGGACCTAGAAGAACTAAAGAGCAAACAAACAGTGATGAACAATGCAATAAATGAAATTAAAAATTCTCTAGAAGGGATCAATAGCAGAATAACTGAGGCAGAAGAACAGGTAAGTGACCTGGAAGATAAAACAGTTGAAATAACTACTGCAGAGAAGAATAAAGAAAAAAGAATGAAAATAACTGAGGACAGTCTCAGAGACCTCTGGAACATTAAATGCACTAACATTCGAATTATAGGGGTCCCAGAAGAAGAAGAGAAAAAGAAAGGGACTGAGAAAATATTTGAAGAGATTATAGTTGAAAACTTCCCTAATATGGGAAAGGAAATAGTTAACCAAGTCCAGGAAGCACAGAGTCCCACACAGGATAAATCCAAGGAGAAACACGCCAAGATGCATATTAATCAAACTAACAGAAATTAAATACAAAGAAAAAATATTAAAAGCAGCAAGGGAAAAACAACAAATAATATACAAGGGAATCCCCATAAGGTTAACAGCTGATTTTCAGCAGAAACTCTGCAAGCCAGAAGGAAGTGGCAGGACATATTTAAAATGATGAAGGAGAAAAACCTGCAACCATGATTACTCTACCCAGCAAGGATCTCATTCAGATTTGATGGAGAAATTAAAACCTTTACAGACAAGCAAAAGTTAAGAGAATTCAGCACCAGCAAACCAGCTTTACAACAAATGCTAAAGGAACTTCTCTAGGCAGGAAACACAAGAAAAGGAAAAGACCTAAAATAACAAACCAAAACAATTAAGAAAATGGTAATAGGAACATACATATTGATAACTACCTTAAATATAAATGGATTAAATGCTCGAACCAAAAGACATAGACTGGCGGAATAGATACAGAAACAATATATATGCTGTCTACAAGAGACCCACTTCAGATCTAGGGACACGTACAGACAAAATGAGGGGGTGGAAAAAGATATTCCGTGCAAATGGAAATCAAAAGAAAGCTGGAGTTGAAATTCTCATATCAGACAAAATAGACTTTAAAACAAAGACTATTACAAGAGACAAAGAAGGACACTACATAATGATCAAGGGATCAATCCAAGAAGAAGATATAACAATTGTAAATATTTATGCACCCAACATAGGAGCACCTCAATACATAAGGCAAATACTAACAGCCATAAACGGGGAAATTGACAGTAACATAATCATAGTAGGAGACTTTAAAGCCCACTTTCACCAATGGACAGATCATCCAAAATGAAAATAAATAAGGAAACACAAGCTTTAAATGATACATTAAACATGATGGACTTAATTGATATTTATAGGACATTCCATCCAAAAACAACAGAATACACATTCTTTTCAAGTGATCATGGAACATTCTCCAGGATAGATCATATCTTGGGTCACAAATCAAGCCTTGGTAAATTTAAGAAAATTGAAATCATATCAAGTATCTTTTCTGACCACAGTGCTATGAGACTAGATATTAGTTACAGGAAAAAATCTGTAAAACACAGAAGCACATGGAGGCTAAAAAATACACTACTTAATAACCAGAGATCACTGAAGAAATCAAAGAGGAGATCAAAAAATACATAGAAACAAATGAAAATGAAAACACGATGACCCAAAACCTAGGGGATGCAGCAAAAGCAGTTCTAAGAGGGAAGTTTATAGCAATACAATCCTACCTTAAGAAACAAGAAACATCTCAAATAAATAGCCTAACCTTACACCTAAAGCAATTAGAGAAAGAAGAACAAAAAAACCCCAGAGTTACCAGAAGGAAAGAAATCATGAAGATCAGATCAGAAATAAATGAAAAAGAAATAAAGGAAACGATAGCAAAGATCAATAAAAACTAAAAGCTGTTTCTTTGAGAATATAAACAAAATTGATAAACCATTAGCCAGACTCATGAAGAAAAAAAGAGAGAAGACTCAAATCAGTAGAATTTGAAATGAAAAAGGACAAGTAACAACTGACACTGCAGAAATGGATCATGAGAGATTAGTATAAGCAACTATATGCCAATAAAATGGACAACCTGCAAGAAATGGACAAATTCTTTGAAAAGCATAACCTTCTGAGACAGAACCAGGAGAAAGTAGAAAATACAAACAGACCAATCACAAGCACTGAAATTGAAACTGTGATTAAAAATCTTCCAACAAACAAAAGTCCAGGACAAGATGGATTCACAGGCGAATTCTATCAAACATTTAGAGAAGAGCTAACACTTGTCCTTCTCAAAATCCTCCATAATATGGCAAAGGGAGGAACACTCCCAAACTCATTCTATGAGGCCACCATCACCCTGATACCAAAACCAGAGAAAGATGTCACAAAAAAAGAAAACTACAGGCCAATATCACTGATGAACATAGGGGCAAAAATCCTCAACAAAATACTAGCAAACAGAATCCAACAGCACATTAAAAGGATCATACACAGTGATCAAGTGGGGTTTATTCCAGGAATGCAAGGACTCTTCAATATATGCAAATCAATCAATGTGATACACCATATTAACAAATTGAAGGAGAAAAACCATATGATCATCTCAATAGATGCAGAGAAAGCTTTTGACAAAATTCCACACCTATTTATGATAAAAACCGTCCAGAAAGTAGGCATAGAAAGAACTTTCCTCAACATAATAAAGGCCATATATGACAAATCCACAGCCAACATCACCCTCAATGGTGAAAAATTGAAATTATTTCCACTAAGATCAGGAGCAAGACAAGGTTGCCCACTCTCACCACTATTATTCAACACAGTTTTGGAAGTTTTAGCCACAGCAATCAGAGAAGAAAAAGTAGTAAAAGGAATCCAAATCAGAAAAGAAGAAGTAAAGCTGTCACTGTTTGCAGATGACATGATAGTATACACAGAGAATCCTAAAGATGCTACCAGAAATCTACTAGAGCTAATCAATGAATTTGGTAAAGTAGCAGGATACAAAATTAATGCACTGAAGTTTCTTGCATTCCTATACACTAATGATGAAAAAATATGAAAATGAATTAAAGAAAACACTTCCATTTACCATTGCAAAAAAAGAATAAAATATCTAGGAAAAAACTACCTAAGGAGACAAAAGACCTATATGCAGAAAATTGTAACACACTGATGAAAGAAATTAAAGATAATACAAATAGATGGGGAGAAATACGATGTTCTTGGATTGGAAGAATCAACATTGTGAAAATTACTATAACACCCAAAGCAATGTACAGATTCAATGCAATCCCTATCAAACTACCAGTGGCATTTTTCACCAAACTAGAAGAAAAAATTTCACAATTTGTATGGAAACACAAAAGGCCCTGAATAGCAAAAGCAATCTTGAGAAAGAAAAATAGACCTGGAGGAATCAGGCTCCCAGACTTCAGACTATACTACAAAGCTACAGTAATCAAGAGAGTATGGTACTGGCACAAAAACAGAAATATAGATCAATGGAACAGGAAAGAAAACCCAGAGATAAACCCAGGCACATATGGTCACCTTATCTTTGATAAAGGAGGCAAGAACATACAGTGGAGAAAAGACAGCCTCTTCAATAAGCGCTGCTGGGAAAACTGGACAGCTACAGGTAAAAGAATGAAATTAGAACACTCCCTAACACCATACACAAAAATAAACTCAAAATGGATTAAAGACCTAAATATAAGGCCAGACACTATCAAACTCTTAGAGGAAAACATAGGCAGAACACTCTATGACATAAATCACAGCAAGATCCTTTTTGACCCACCTCCTAGAGAAATAGAAATAACAACAAAAATAAATGGGACCTAATGAAACTTAAAAGCTTTGCACAGCAAAGGAAACCATAAACAAGACAAAAAGACAACCCTCAGAATGGGAGAAAATATTTGCAAATCAAGAAACTGACAAAGGATTAGTCTCCAAAATCTACAAGCAGCTCATGCAGCTCAATATCAAAAAAACAAAAAACCCAATCCAAAAATGGGCAGAAGAAATAAATAGACATTTTCCAAAGAATATATACAGATTGCCAACAAACACATGAAAGGATGCTCAACATCATTAATCATTCGAGAATGCAAATCAAAACTACAATGAGATATAATCTCACACCGGTCAGAATGGCCATCATCAAAAATTCTACAAACTATCAATGCTGGAGAGGGTGGGGGGAAAAGGGAATCCTCTTGCACTGTTGGTGGGAATGTAAATTGATACAGCCACTATGGAGAACAGTATGGAGGTTCCTTAAAAAGCTAAAAATAGAACTATCATACGACCCAGCAATCCCACTACTGGGCATATACCCTGAGAAAACCATAATTCAAAAAGAGTCATCTACCTAAATGTTCATTGCAGCTCTATTTACAATAGCCAGGACATGGAAGCAACCTAGGTGTCCATCAACAGATGAATGGATAAAGAACATGTGGCACATATATACAATGGAATATTACTCAGCCATAAAATAAACGAAATTGAGTTATTTGTAGTTTGGTGGATGGACCTAGAGTCTGTCATACAGAGTGAAGTAAGTCAGAAAGAGAAAAACAAATACCATATGCTAACTATATATATATATATATATATATATATATATATATATGGAATCTAATAATAATAAAAAAAAGGTCATGAAGAACCTGGGGGCAAGACAGGAGTAAAGACACAGATCCACTAGAGAATGGACTTGAGGATTCGGGGAGGGGGAAGGGTAAGCTGTGACAATGTGAGAGAGTGGCATGGACATATATACACTACCAAACGTAAAATAGATAGCTAGTGGGAAGCAGCCACATAGCACAGGGAGATCAGCTCGGTGCTTTGTGACCACCTAGAGGGATGGGATAGGGAGTGTGGGAGGGAGGGAGACGCAAGAGGGAAGAGATATGGGGACATATGTATATGTATAACTCATTCACTTTGTTATAAAGCAGAAACTAACACACCATTGTAAAGCAATTATACTCCAATAAAGATGTTAAAAAAAAATCAGAGAAAGACAAATACTCTTTGTTATCACTTATATGTGGAATGTAAAAAATAAAACAAACAAATATTTATAACAAAACAGAGACAGACGCACAGATGTAAAGAACAAACAAGTGGTGAGCTGTAGGGAGAGTGAAGGGGGAGGGGCAAGATAGGGGTATGGGATTAAGAGATACAACCACTATGAATAAAATATTAGATAAGCAAGGACATATTGTACAGTACAGGGAAATATAGCCATTATTTTTAATAGCTTTAACTAGAGTTTAATCTATAAAAATATTGAATCATTATGTATACACCTGAAACTAATACATTATTATAAATTGTCTATAAGTCAATAAAAATATGATTTCATGCTTTTGCTAATATGGAAATGATTTCAAAAATACTAAATAGTTGATAGCTTTTGCCCAAATATTCAAAAAACATAAATTGCATTTGAAATATAATGTAAATTATTACAACTCTGGTTTTATTTCTGATGTTAGTCCTGACATCCACATGCTGTATATAGATACAAAGTTTTTTAGGAGATCATTTCGTTTCAGCTCTTAAACCATTGCCTTCATTCTGAAAGTAGGGTAGATCCATAGAGTTTTCTCTGAGCCCGTTATTTGGTTGAATTGGTTTTGTTTTAATTTAGAACATTCGGAAACAATAAATTTGTCTAAGTGGTGGATTCCCATCTTATTCTCTATATAGTTTCATCTGATTCTAAGTCAACTTACTATTTCACGAAGAAGTAAAAAGGCTGTGGTAGAAATGTGGGCTCCTAAGCAAGAAGATAGATAGAGATGGATGATAAATAGATAATAGATAAGTAAATAGAGGCAGATAGAGATGTAGAGATATAAGTACATAGGCTAAGTACTGATATCTATGTATCTCCATATACACCTACATCTATCTATCTATCTACCTACCTACTTATCTATCTATCTATCTATCTATATATATATATATATATATATGACGGAATCTGAAATGCAGGAATCTCAGTTGTGTAGAATTGAGTTGCTTATACTCTGTTCACAGGATCTTCTCATCAGCACCCTTCTTGTGGTTCTAATGTTTTCTCTTTAATCTCATGCTCCAATTGCACTCCTCTTCCTGACATTGACACTTACTCTCATAGATATATTAAATTTATGTCTAAGTGATATATGTGTATACATAAATATATAAGGTACTATTTGGAAGTGATTCATATAAATTTTAATGGTTTTTGTCATTTCTGGTTCAATATATTTTAGAACAAGTTTTCCCAAATATAGTTTGTTCTTTTTTTAGAATTGCTGAAAAATTAATTGTATCTATATAACATGTTCTACTTTTACATTCCTTTACTGATGGAAGAATAAGATATATTTAATACATTACTATCATAAGCAATGCATAGCCACAGCTTTCTGCATGGCAGGGTACATTCATTGGGCTACCTGTGACCTCACCTACAGCTGGCATTTAAAGTCCCCATGCATACAAGATGCATCCCACATCAAGAAAAAGATAAGTATATGTATGTATGTATATGTATAACTGATTCACTTTGTTATAAAGCAGAAACTAATACAACATTGTAAAGCAATTATACTCCAATAAAGATGTTTAAGAAAAGAAAAGAAAAAGATATGTAAATACATTCTTTCTGTTTTCTGCTTTAGGGGAAGCAAAGGAAGCTTACTCAGTCAGGAATTGTGGGGAATTAACACCCATGAATTACCCTCAACAGGTGGACTGAATTAGTGACCAGAATCTAGCTTGCAGAGGCCAACTCTGAAGTATAATCTCAATGTTTCCTCAGTTGGGCACCAAGAGAATTCACCTCTACTCATCCACAGATGTTCCTAGCTCCATAAAACATACCTTGCTGTTTTTTCTTACTTCCCTGTCAAAATCTTCCTACTCATTTTTTCCAGATACCCTGGATCACTTCCCAAATTAATCAGTTTCACTCAAGCCCTTATCACAGCCTTTGAGAAGAATCAGTTGAAGATACAGTGTAATGACACACATTTCTACATATGATTCCCTGAGAATTTATGTTGGCTTGATGGTGGTAGGGTGTGAATACAGTGAATGTGAAATACTGGATTACTACACCCAGTTCTCTACTCCTGTTACAGAATTATTTACTCCTGCTCATGGCCACGTGACCTTGCAGTGCCTTCCATTCCAGTAGAATATATTCCCTTACACCACTGACATTTGAATTAGTCATGTAGCTAGAAACTCTAATGGGATTTTAGTGTCCAAGATGGAAGCAGAAGCTCCAATGTGCTTGCATGATTTTTCTTTACCTCTTGCGCTCCTAAGATACACCCTGAAAAGAATATGCCTCAGAGAGCAGCTGCTCCTTCAGCCTGAGCTCCAAGATGATATCATGTGGAGTCGACATAATCCCAACTAGAAGTCAGAGACCAACAGGGCCCAGCCAAACCCAGCTGAGATCAGCCAAACTAGAACTGCAAATATGTAGACAAAAATAAATATTCTGTGAGATTTTTGAGGTTAATTGTTACCCAGAAAAATTTTAATACCATAATTAGTTTCACTAATAATGTTGTAGAAAAATAGTTCTACAAAATAGCTTCCTAATTATATATACCATAGAGAATTAATATTCAATATTCTAATACTTATCAATTTGTTAGGTGTAAGGTGGTATCTCTCTGAGACTTTAATTTGTATTTTTCTGCCTACTGGTGAGATTATATATCTCTCTATATATTGTTAGCTGTATGAGTTTTCACTCACAAAAAATGATTATTCATTTTCTTATAGTTTTCAACTGGGTCTCCTTTAAAGTAATTCACTTATATTTTATGTATTCTTTTGTGTTATTGTTTTGTTTTCCATATTGCAATGAATGCTTCTATTAATTTTGTCAGTATATTTCAGTGATGACAAATTATTTTGATTTAGTCCATTTACACATATAAATATACATAGTATAATATATACATACATAATTTAATATTGGGCTTTGAGGATCTTCTTATCTTTCTTGATCCTTTGATAAAGGTATTCCTATATGTTTTCTTCTATTGATTTTATTGCTTTATTTCATAATCAAAGTAATATAGACTTTTGTTTCATGTGGTTGGTGATAGACTGCTAATTTTATTTTTCTTTATCAGCTCTTTTCCACTGCTATGTGACATCACAGACATATCTATATCAAGGTTCCAAAATACTTCATTTTCTGGGCTCTTTATTATGTTCCAAGAGGCTCACTGTCTCTGCATCAACACTGCACAGTTTTATTGCTATAGCTTTGTAGTGTTTCTTAAATATCTGGTGGAGCAGACTTCATTCCCTCAACCCCACCCCACGGTATATTTTTTACAACAGTTTTGTCAATTCATGGACCTTTATAATTGCTTTTTTTTTTTTTTTTTTTTACTGTTGAACGTTTATTGAGCTCTAACAATGTGATAGGTGTCACACAAAACATCAGACACAGTACCTGCTCTGTGGGCTTATAATCTAATCTAAGGACACAATCATTTTTTAATGTTGCCATGAGTTGGCTGTTTGTGAAAATGAGGTATTAACTGCATTGGTTAGTGCAGCAAAAAAGCCTGTGAAATCAGACATTTTAGCAGGTTCCCTATGCAAGTAGGCATGATTACTCATATTATTCTCTCAAACTGTGGTTCCCATTTCCCCAAATTTGGGGATTTTTGAGATGTGTATAAGTGTCTATAAAGACAGACACCAAATGCACATTTCTGAAAACCATGGTTCAAATCTGGCCTCTCGTCCAGAAGAAAAAGTTTGGTTATATATTCAGAATAATATTGTTATTCAAAATAGGTCCTAGGAGAAAATAGTGATGGGGGCCAAGTTCCTGTTCAGTGTTCCTGGAATGTCCACAAGAGCAGCTCCCCAGGGCAGCCTGTCAAATGCCCTTTACTCTCAAGGTCTTTTGTCTTCATAGCCCAGAGATGAAATGCTTAACATTTGCTGGGTTCTGCTTGGGCATGTGCCCCAGGGGAGGTGTGTTTGAGGGCAGAGCCCTCTCAGTGCCTCACAGATCACAATGCAGATGATTCCTGCATAGGCATTGGCGTTGGTCCCTGCATCCTTGGCAACACGCCACACTAATTTAATTTCTATCTCCAGAAAGTAGCAAAACTACCAGAGGCCCCCAGAATGTATCAGTAACTTGTAAAAATGGAACCTGTTAAAATCTGTCACTGATACAATCTGTATATATACTGCTTATGAAAACTTGTCCTTTTATCATCATAGTAAAGTCAAGTGCTAAGTAACACTTTTATCTGTTAACCACTTAGCAGAATAAACTGATTTCATATGGAAGGAAATGTAAGATAACTCATATGTATTTAAAGTAAATTATTTAGTTTTCATTCTCGTTACTTCTGTGCCTTCTTTATAGTATCTTCTGTCTCTTCACTTTGATCCTGATGAACTAAGTCACCACTTATTATATTTAGATTCCCAATCCTTTATTTGTGTATATCTTGAATTTCAGTAAGATATGAAATGCAGACTCCAGGGTTGCATTTTGTAATGATACAAGGATCCTGAGGAAATACTTTCACAGAAGACTTTTCTAATAGTTTTCCCCTGTGCTTATGAAAAGTATCAAAAAAGACCAACTGGCACATTCTGAATTCATGTTCTCAACAAGTAATCTAAGTACAAATGGGAAGTGCTTGCCTTTCTGTTTTGTAAACTCAGATTATGCTGACAAGCCATACTTCTAAATAATTTGATTTGAAAAGGTTGCCTGCATTTACATTTGTCATTTTATAAAGAGCAACCAAATCCCTACCCCACCTTACCTTACAAAACAACCCTTAGTATTTTTTAAGTTGCATAAAAAAACAAATACATGAATAAATAAACAAACAAATGTATAATGAAGGGCTTTGACCTCTTGCTCCAAGCAGTAGTGAAAGAACTGATAAATGAAGCTGAGGTCCTCCCTC
Organism: Delphinapterus leucas; assembly: GCF_059928025.1. NCBI lineage: Eukaryota > Metazoa > Chordata > Mammalia > Artiodactyla > Monodontidae > Delphinapterus > Delphinapterus leucas. The sequence continues at coordinate 34,108,750 of NC_143132.1, forward strand.
AGTGCTTCTCTTTAAATAGTTATGCTAAAAATATTTTAGCTGTCTAAACTCTGTACTTGCTTCATTTTTATTGGAACACATTTTGTGAGCCACAACTGAGTTCCTATATAGGATATCTCCAGAATGCAAATCAGGAAAAAGCAGATTTTATTCAGATTTTTTTGTTAAATTGAGCCACTACTGTTTGGTATGGGGGCACTAGATGGGTTAAAAAAAACAGCTGGCCTGATAAAGACATGCTAAAGAAGGTTTACTTTATTTGAACAGTTATGTCAAGACTGGCCTTAAATTCAATGAATTATTGAAGACGATGGATTGTTTGAAAGTCCTGGTTTTGAGGGCACAGGAGCATGGTCTGAATGAGTCATTCAGAATTCATCGTGCATCCAACTAAACCCAAAATTCATGCTTACCCGTCTTTTTTTTTTTAATGCGACAGTCTCAATCTTCTCACATCGGTGCTTCTCTTCATGCTAGAACTGCTTATGTCTACAGAGTCCCTGAAGAAGCAAAAATCCTTTTTTTAGCATTAAACATAGCATATGGAGTTCTTCCTCAGCTCTCGGCCTATCACTGTATCTGCAAGCCAGAGTTCTTCATAAAAACAAATTATTCATAAAAACAAAGGCAGATGAAAAAGCTGAATAAAAGCATTATTTTATGTTCTTTCTCTCTAGATTACTGACTTTTGTTATTTTGGTACCAGTATTTGGTCCCATTCCACTCTCTTCCCATACAGGAACATTTAAGAATACATAAATTCTTGTTCCATACTATATATGTGAGCTATCATAGGAATTATGTGGATAAATTTTCTTTTTTTGAAGGAAAATTGAAGTTATTCAGAAAGCTTTTTTAAAGAAATATATTTCAAGTTATTTGTGAATAAACTTGACCACCTATCTCAATATTCTGTTTGCACACATTAAATATAAGTGAAAAATTACAATTTAGCTCCTATAATAGTGAGCATGAAAAGGAAACTATTCAAAAGTGAAAATGGTCTATGCATATTAAAAATTTTAAAATAGCAAATACAGATGGAGAAATATTTTTGCATATAAGATCTATATGTTTCATTATCAACCTCAATATAAAAGACAAATTGTCAGAATATTTAAAAGTGTTGTTTGAAAAATATTTTCCCAAAGAAAGTATATTATTTACTGCTGTTTCAAAAATTGCTTTTACTGAACTTTTTTTGAGTCTAAATAGCTAAGGAGGGATCTATAACTTTATCATTACCCTTATTTTACTGGTGACTGGAAATGTTTCTATTGTATTTCTGTGTATATTTTTAATAAATTATTTTTGGTCCTTTATGAAGACAAATCTTATTAAATTTGAAACATTTTGTATATTTTTTTTTCAGAAAAAGTTCTCTAGTCTTTACACATTTTGTTTTAAAAATCTGTCACTTATATGTTCCAATTCAAAATGTCATCTACATTCTCATGTTTTAGTGTGAGCAATGAAGAGGATTTTTGATGAATTAATTAAATTTCATTACTTTTAAATTGAAATATTCAAAATTTAAAAAGTAACTTTTAAGGAAAAAGAACTGGATTGGCATTCCTATGATCTTTTAATGAACTTTTCATATTTGGAAGTGTGAGTGGGTATAACAGAGGAAAATCAATATTTGCTAAGTAAGAGAAACAGACCAAAAATCCAGTCACCTCCTCAGAGCCCGGGAGTGGTAAATGGACAGGCGCTTTCACGCCCTCAGCTGCCATCATCACCACCACCACCACTACCATCATCATCATCAACGGCCCTAAGCTTTTAGAGCCACTCATGTTTTTCATTCATGTTATTTACTAGCTCTTCACCAAAATAAGAAAACCAAAAGAAAATGGGGTCCAAATCAATGCAAGTGTGTGAATTTAGGGTCCACCGAACTGGTAAGTATCTTAGACGTGCAAGCAATCATGTAGCCAATTTCTCTCTCTCCTTGCAGTGTTTAAAAAAACCCTAAAACCCATAGAGTGTTTAAAGAAAAAAAGAAAAAGAAAACCCTTACCTGCATTTGATTCTATTGTCAACTTGCTGTAAACAATTTTTGCTTTAATATATGAATTACACTAATACCTTACATTACATATATGAAGCCAAATTACACTCACCTAGTTGTTTACAACCTCAAACCTTACTCCCAGTATACATTCCAATAAATTTATTCTGTAAAAACAATACTTTTTTTGTTTTTGATTTTTTTTACAGTAAAGTTTTCAACTACAAACCTTGAATACGCGAAAGATGTTCCAAGGACAAGCATAACAGGACTGATAAAACCCAAACTAACTAAATGTGTTCTCACAATACAAGCTGGCATAAAAATAAATAAAATTTTCTATTATCACAATTGCAACAATAATGTACACATAATAATGGTTTGTGGATGAGTATTAATTATTCTAATTCTAGTTCCAAAAGAAAACAACAGATCATTTTTAGTCTATATTTAAAAGTCAATGCTTTGTCTTACTTCCCAAAGGGCTACTGCTGATTCCAGCTTTAAAATGTAAAGTATCAAACTTGAGTAATTAGCTCAAATTGTACTGAGATTGGGAAAAAATAAACCATTGCCTTGTTTTGGAGTAACACAAAAGACTCACTAACTTCACATATAGAAACTGAGTTTGTGTACATTAACAACATGAGTTTTGAGAAGTATACGTTGTCAACTAGCTATTTCTAATATGGAATAGATATTTTACAATATGATTAAACTTTACACATGGCCTCAAAACTGAAGAACAATTTTAAGTTCATCTTCAGTATGCCAACATTATGTATCTAGGAATTGGTTCCTGGGTTCTGTCACAGAGAGGAAATCCCTTAAGCATTATATTGAGTGGTCATTTTAAAAAATGCTAATTTATATTTAACTTAGTGTTTGTTTGGTGATGGTGGAGAAAAGGCAGGAGAGTGATGAACATAACTGCCTTGATAAAGGATCCTAGACTTGTATAAGCTTGTGCAAAAATCTGGATAATCCTTAGTGGTTAAGGGCAACTTCATGCAACCAAATAACATGAAATTAAATCAATAATCTTAAAAAAGGCTAAAATGTCTTTTTCCCCCCAAACGAAACAGAGAGGAATGTGAATAATGTACATACAAACTGGGGTTCTGTCAATGACAACAAGGACTGTGTGTTGGTTCATATCAAATCCAAGAATATTAGACAACCAAACGTATAACCTTCTTGTGGTTTTCTTAATATGCAGCATTCATTATGGTAGTTAGGTCCCTTCACTGGTTTTTTACAAGTCTGAAGTTGTGTTTCTTGTGTCATTGCCGGCATCTCCACCCTCAGAGCTCCTTTTATTTTATTCTTCTTTGCAGTCCTTGTCATCTTCATCTCCTGGAGATTACCGGGACTGTTTAGAGGATTTCTTTGAAGTGTATGACTTTTTCCGTTTTGAGCGTGCTTTTTCATTCTTTCTTTTGCCTTTTCCATCTTCTTCTACTCTATCACCTTCTTCCTCACTGCTTGCCCCTGCATGCAGTATTCCCGCCTTCTCCCTCGGTTTCTGAAGAGTTCTGTTGCTGAATTGCCTGGTACCCAACAAACTTTACTGCTGGGTTATTTTCTATTTCCCACAATCCTTCATTAAATCCTTTCCGTTTGTTTGACTTCCCAAACTTGTCTTCGTATTCCTTATAAGGGAAAAGGTCTTTGGGACCTAGAAATGCAGTTTCATGGATGACAAAAAAGAAGATAGGATACGTATTTGCTGGAGGCTTCACAGCTCCCTCTGGGAGTTCCTCAATCCGGGCCGGCCAGTGCGGGTAGCCCTTCATCTTGCCGAAGACGAGGTCGCCCGCCTTGTACTTGCGGGGCCAAGGACGCGCCATCTGGGCCGCTCCCCTTCCTGGTCGTCCATGGGCTCTGCGAAGAGGCTGGGGGGCCGCCCCTCCGCGGGCCAAGGGACTGCGCCGCGCTCCCCGCGGGCCTCGAGCCGGGCAGGCGGGCGGACGAGCTGCCGCTCCGACGAAGGGAAGCGGCGGCGAGGCGGTATAATTGCTTATCAATTTTAGAATCAGTTTTTCGGGATCCTTTAAAAATTCTGCTTGTTTACGGAGTGAAGTGCATTGAGTTTTATTATAATTGGAGGGAAATATATATCCCTGCAATCTCAGTCTCAAAACCAATAACGTTTTCATTGTATTTAAATTTTAAAAAATAATTCTGATGGAGTTTTAAAATGTCAGCCAGGGCTTCCCTGGTGGCACAGTGGTTGAGAGTCCGCCTGCCGATGCAGGGGACACGGGTTCGTGCCCCAGTCTGGGAAGATTCCACATGCCGCGGAGCAGCTAGGCCCGTGAGCCATGGCTGCTGAGCCTGCGCGTCCTGAGCCTGTGCTCCGCAACGGGAGAGGCCACAGCAGTTAGAGGCCCGTGTACCGCAAAAAAAAAAAAAAAAAAGAGTCAGCCAAGTCCCAACAGACTCCCTAATCCACTCATAGATCCTTTATATGTGCTCTTCTCTCTGCTAGGAAGATCCCCCCGTCATATTTTGCCCAGCTTATTTCTACTCTTCATATATGGCTCATTTTAATATTCATTTTCTCAGGGATACCATTTCTTTAACTATATAAGTTACCCCTATTCATGTTCAATAAGTATCATATATTAAAATATTGCTCTTAAGACACATGGTACCCCAAGGGTCATCATTCTTGAAAAAGTAGAGTATACTAGTAAACACTACTTAATACATTTTCAAGGGTTAATTTTACTTTGTATCTTTTCTACCCTCAAACGCTCTCAAAAAAGACATGAAGAGGTAAATATTCAAGTTTGTAAAATATAATCTCAAGAAAAACATAGTACTATACTGACTGCTTACTATGTGCCAGACAATTGACACATACAGCTAAATATTATATATATTTTACATAATTATATAATATATAAATGTGTTATATGTAATGCCAAAATTATAGAGGGCTCATTTCCCAGGTACTAATCTAGGAGTTTCACATATATTAATTAATTCAATCATTATGACAACTCTATGAGGTAGGTGCTATTATTATCATGCCTAGTTTATAAAAACTGAGAAAAAAAGAAATTAAGTAAATTGTTCAGGTCACACAGCTGAAAAGTGGTGAAGCCAATATTTAAATCCAGCAGTGTGGTTTGAAGTCTACACTTTTAATTATGCACTTACATCTGTGCTTATAAGTTCCATATTAATTAATATTCACAATAATCTGAAATAGTAAATAATTACATTGAAATCATTATCTAAATGAGGAATCTCAGAATTCATTTCCAAAATTTTCAAAGGGCACATAAACTTCTGAGGCAAGTATTTAGAGTTGTCTAACTTTATATTTTATATGCCAATAATTATTAGATAAATGAGAGGAACTCCATGTTATATTATGTATTATATCATGTAAAATATGGTAATAAAAGCACAGCAATTTTATTGATTTCTAGATATTTTCAAAATATAACATTCAATCATTGTTCCTACTAATATACGCATTTTTCTGTTTGACCACCAGGATCCAAACTGATATTTTCAAAGACTTCTCCGTTATGGAACAATGATCTTAAAAAGAATGTCAGGTGATCTTAAAAAGAATGTCAATTAAAAAGGAAAATAGATGAAATTTCAAATCCTATTTTTAGCAACTTTTATTAATTTATGTTTACTCTCACAATTATTATAGGGTTACAAAGGAAATATTTAAGGGGTATCTAATTCAGTGATTGAATATTAGATTCCCTAGATGTGGTCTAAATATTAAAGATGCTAAAAGATTATGAAATGTAAAAGTTTTAAGTGTGCTGAGCACAAAGCTGACTTCCTTCAATCACTCAGAGAAAGCTGTCTAAATCCAAACTCTTTTGCTCATGTCTGTTCTGAAGTATGGAAATTTGAGCAAAAAATAATAGCATTAAGAATTACATTAAAATTTAATAAAGTGTTAGGCCTTTTCAGCAAGGATTTGCTTTGAAGTAAAGCTATTTAAGGTCTAACATATTGCCACAAAATCATTATTAAACCATTCTTTGAAGTTCCAGATGCTTGTAATTCCAGAAACTATACTTTGACATGATATAGAACAACTTAAGTCATTTTAAGAATTTACTGTAAAGTCTAAACTCTCAAAGAGTTCTCAAATTTAAGTATATTTTTTCACTCATAGACAAAAAAGTACAGCTTTTTCATCTATCTTTTATATTCATTCTAGCTCTTAATGCAGAAAAGCACATGGGATATTAATGGCAGATAAGCAATAACAGCATAATCTTAGTTTACTAAGTAATGTGAGAAGATAAAACAACAGCTAAGAGAAAAACATATTCATGTTGAAAAGAAAAAGTAGTAAACAATTTTTATCTTAAAAAAGAAAGATGGAAGGGAAGATGGCGGAAGAGTAAGACACGGAGATCACCTTCCTCCCCACAGATACACCATAAATACATCTACATGTGAAACAACTCCTACAGAACACCTACTGAACGCTGGCAGAAGGCCTCAGACCTCCCAAAAGGCAAGAAACCCCCCACGTACCTGGGTAGGGCAAAAGAAACAAGAATAAACAGAGACAAAAGGATAGGGACGGGACCTGCACCAGTGGGAGGGAGCCGTGAAGGAGGAAACGTTTCCATATACTAGGAAGCCCCTTTGTGGGCGGAGACTGCGGGTGGCGGAGGGGGGAAGCTTCGGAGCCACAGAGGAGAGCACAGCAACAGGGGTGTGGAGGGCAAAGCAGGGAGAGATTCCCGCACAGAGGATTGGTGCCGACCGGCACTCACCAGCCTGAGAAGCTTGTCTGCTCACCTGCCGGGGTGGGTGGGGCTGGGAGTTGAGGCTCGGGCTTCAGTTGGAGCGCCGGGAGAGGACTGGGGTTGGCGGTGTGAACACAGACTGCAGGGGGTTAGTGTGGCACGGGTGGCCGGGAAGGAGTCCGGGGAAAAGTCTGGACCTGCCGAAGAGGCAAGAGACTTTTCCTTCCCTCTTTGTTTCCTGGTGCGCGAGGAGAGGGGTTTAAGAGTGCTGCTTAAAGGAACTCCAGAGACGGGTGCGAGCCGCGGCTAAAAGCGCGAACCCCAGAGACGGGCATGACACGCTAAGGCTGCTGCTGCCGCCACCAAGAAGCCTGTGTACAAGCACAGGTCACTATCCACACCACCCTTCTGGGGAGCCTGTGCAGCCCGCCACTGCCAGGGTCCCAGGATCCAGGGACAACTCCCCCGGGAGAATGCACTGCGGGCCTCAGGCTGGTGCAACATCACGCTGGCCTCTGCCGCCGCAGGCTCACCCCGCACTCCATGCCCCTCCCTCCCCCCGGCCTGAGTGAGCCAGAGCCCCCGAATCAGCGGCTTCTTTAACCCCGTCCTGTCTGAGTGAAGAACAGACGCCCTCCGGCGACCTACATGCAGAGGCGGGGCCAAATCCAAAGCTGAGCTCCTGGGAGCTGTGAGAACAAAGAAGAGAAAGGGAAATCTCTCCCAGCAGCCTCAGAAGCAGCAGATAAAAGCTCCACAATCAACTTGATGTACCCTGCATCTGTGGAATACATGAATAGACAACAAATCATTCCAAATTGAGGAGGTGGACTTTGAGAGCAAGATTTATGATTTTTTCCCCTTTTCCTCTTTTTGTGAGTGTGTATGTGTATGCTTCTGTGTGAGATTTTGTCTGTATAGCTGTGCTTCCACCATTTGTCCGAGGGTTCTATCCGTCCATGTTTATTTTCATTTTTTTCTTAATAATTTTTTTATTTTAATAACTTTATTATATTTTATCTTACTTTATCTTCTTTCTTTCTTTTTTTCCTTCCTTCCCTACCTCCTTCCTCCCTCCCTCCCTCCTTTCTTTCTTTCTTTCTTTCTACTTCTACTAATTATTTCTTTCTACTTTTTCTCCCTTTTATTCTGAGCTGTGTGGATCAAAGGCTCTTGGTGCTGCAGCCAGGAGTCAGTGCTGTGCCTCTGAGGTGGGAGAGCCAACTTCAGGACACTGGTCCACAAGAGACCTCCCAGCTCCACGTAATATCAAATGGCAAAAATCTCCCAGAGAACTCCATCTCAACACCAGCACCCAGCTTCACTCAACGCCAGCAAGCTACAGTGCTGGACATCCTATGCCAAACAACTAGCAAGACAGGAACACAACCCCACCCATTAGCAGAGAGGCTACCCATACAGGATAAATCCAAGGAGAAATGCACCAAGACAGATATTAATCAAACTGTCAAAATTTAAATACAAAGAAAACATATTAAAAGCAGCAAGGGAAAAGCAACAAATACCACACAAGGGAATCCCCATAAGGTTAACAGCTGATCTTTCAGCAGAAACTCTGCAAGCCAGAAAGGACTGGCAGGACATATTTAAAGTGATGAAGGAGAAAAACCTGCAACCAAGATTACTCTACCCAGCAAAGATCTCATTCAGATTTGATGCAGAAATTAAAACATTTACAGACAAGCAAAAGCTGAGAGAGTTCAGCACCACCAAACCAGCTTTACAACAAATGCTCAAGGAACTTCTCTAGACAAGAAACACAAGAGAAGGAAAAGACCTATAATAACGAACCCAAAACAATTTAGAAAATGGGAATAGGAACATACATATCGATAATTACCTTAAATATAAATGGATTAAATGCTACCACCAAAAGACACAGACTGGCTGAATGGATACAAAACCAAGATGCACATATTTGCTGTCTACAAGAGACCCACTTCAGACCTAGAGACACATACAGACTGAAAGTGAGGGGATGGAAAAAGATATTCCATGCAAATGGAAACCAAAAGAAAGCTGGAGTAGCACTTCTCATATCAGACAATATAGACTTTAAAATAAAGACTATTAGAAGAGACAAAGAAGGACACTACATAATGATCAAGGGATTGATCTAAGAAGAAGATATAAGAATTGTAAATATTTATGCACCCAACATAGGAGCACCTCAATACATAAGGCAAATACTAACAGCCATAAAACGGGAAATCGACAGTAACACATTCATAGTAGGGGACTTTAACACCCCACTTTCACAAATGGACAGATCATCCAAAATGAAAATAAATAAGGAAACACAAGCTTTAAATGATACATTAAACAAGAAGGACTTAATTGATATTTATAGGACATTCCATCCAAAAACAACAGAATACACATTTTTCTCAAGTGCTCATGGAACATTCTCCAGGATAGATCATATCTTGGGTCACAAATCAAACCTTGGTAAATTTAAGAAAATTGAAATTGTATCAACTATATTTTCCGACCACAATGCTATGAGACTAGATATCAATTACAGGAAAAGATCTGTAAAAAATACAAACACATGGAAGCTAAACAATACACTACTTAATAACAAAGTGATCACTGAAGAAATCAAAGAGGAAATAAAATACCTAGAAACAAATGACAACGGAGACACGATGACCCAAAATCTATGGGATGCAGCAAAAGCAGTTCTAAGAGGGAAGTTTATAGCAATACAATCCTACCTTAAGAAACAGGAAACATCTCGAATAAACAACCTAACCTTGCACCTAAAGCAATTAGAGAAAGAAGAACAAAAAAAAACCCAAAGTTAGCAGAAGGAAAGAAATTATAAAAATCAGATAAGAAATAAATGAAAAAGAAATGAAGGAAATGATAGCACAGATCAATAAAACTAAAAACTGGTTCTTTGAGAAGATAAACAAAATGATAAACCATTAGCCAGACACATCAAGAAAAAAAGGGAGAAGACTCAAATCAATAGAATTAGAAATGAAAAAGGAGAAGTAACAAAAGACACTGCAGAAATACAAAAGATCATGAGAGGTTACTACAAGAAACTCTATGCAAATAAACTGGACAACCTGGAAGAAATGGACAAATTCTTAGAAATGCACAGCATGCCAAGACTGAATCAGGAAGAAATAGAAAATATGAACAGACCAATTACAAGCACTGAAATTGAAACTGTGATTAAAGATCTTCCAACAAACAAAAGCTCAGGACAAGATGGCTTCACAGGTGAATTCTATCAAACATTTAGAGAACAGCTAACACCTATCCTTCTCAAACTCTTCCAAAATATAGCAGAGGGAGGAACACTCCCAAACTCATTCTACAAGGCCACCATCACCTTGATACCAAAACCAGACAAGGATGTCACAAAGCAAGAAAATTACAGGCCCATATCACTGATGAACATAGATGCAAAAATCTTCAAAATACTTGCAAACAGAATACAAAACAGAATACAAAAGCACATTAAAAGGATCATACACCATGATCAAGTGGGGTTTATTCCAGGAATTCAAGGATTCTTTAATATATGCAAATCAATCAATGTGATACACCATATTAACAAATTGAAGGAGAAAAACCATATGATCATCTCAATAGATGCAGAGAAAGCTTGCGACAAAATTCAAAACCCATTTATGATAAAAACCAGGCAGAAAGTAGGCATAGAGGGAACTTCCCTCAACATAATAAAGGCCATATATGACAAACCCACAGCCAACATCGTCCTCAATGGTAAAAAATTGAAAGCATTTCCACTAAGATCAGGAGCAAGACAAGGTTGCCCGCTCTCACCACTCTTATTCAACATAGTTTTGGAAGTTTTAGCCACAACAATCAGAGAAGAAAAGGAAATAAAAGGAATCCAAATCGGAAAAGAAGAAGTAAAGCTGTCACTGTTTGCAGATGACATGATACTATACATAGAGAATCCTAAAGATGCTACCAGAAATCTACTAGAGCTAATCAATGAATGTGGTAAAGTAGCAGGATACAAAATTAATGCACAAAAATCTCTGGCATTCCTATACACTAATGATGAAAAATCTGAAAGGGAAATCAAGAAAACACTCCCATTTACCATTGCAACAAAAAGAATAAAATATCTAGGAATAAACCTAACTAAGGAGACAAAAGACCTGTATGCAGAAAATTATAAGACACTGATGAAAGAAAGTAAAGATAATATAAACAGATGGAGAGATATACCATGTTCTTGGATTGGAAGAATTAACATTATGAAAATGACTCTACTACCCAAAGCAATGTACAGATTCAATGCAATCCCTATCAAACTACCACTGGCATTTTTCACAGAACTAGAACAAAAAATTTCGCAATTTGTATGGAAACACAAAAGACCCCGAATAGCCAAAGCAATCTTGAGAATGAAAAATGGAGCTGGAGAAATCAGGCTCCCAGACTTCAGACTATACTACAAAGCTACAGTAATCAAGACAGTGTGGTACTGGCACAAAAACAGAAATATAGATCACTGGAACAGGATAAAAGCCGAGAGATAAACCCAGGCACATATGGTCACCTTATCTTTGATAAAGGAGGCAGGAATGTACAGTGGAGAAAGGACAGCCTCTTCAATAAGTGGTGCTGGGAAAACTGGATAGGTACATGTAAAAGTATGAGATTAGATCACTCCCTAACACCATACACAAAAATAAGCTCAAAATGGATTAAAGAGCTAAATGTAAGGCCACACACTATCAAACTCTTAGAGGAAAACATAGGCAGAACACTCTGACATAAATCACAGGAAGATCCTTTTTGACCCACCTCATAGAGAAATGGAAATAAAAACAAAAATAAACAAATGGGACCTAATAAAACTTCAAAGCTTTTGCACAGCAAAGGAAACCGTAAACAAGACAAATAGACAACACTCAGAATGGGAGAAAATATTTGCAAATGAAGCAACTGACAAAGGATTAATCTCCAAAATTTATAAGCAGCTCATGCAGCTCAATAACAAAACAACAAAGAACCCAATCCAAAAATGGGCAGAAGACCTAAATAGACATTTCTCCAAGAAGATATACAGACTGCCAACTAACACATGAAAGAATGCTCAACATCATTAATCATTAGAGAAATGCAAATCAAAACTACAATTAGATATCATCTCACACCAGTCAGAATGGCCATCATCAAAAAATCTAGAAACAATAAATGCTGGAGAGGGTGTGGAGAAAAGGGAACCCTCTTGCACTGTTGGTGGGAATGTAAATTGATATAGCCACTGTGGAGAACAGTATGGAGTTTCCTTAAAAAACTACAAATAGAACTACCATATGACCCAGAAATCCCACTACGGGGCATATACCCTGAGAAAAACATAATTCAAAAAGAGTCATGTTCCAAAATGTTCATTGCAGCTCTATTTACAATAGCCCGGAGATGGAAACAACCTAAGTGTCCATCATCAGATGAATGGATAAAGAACATGTGGCACATATATACAATGGAATAATACTCAGCCATAAAAAGAAACGAAATTGAGCTATTTGTAATGAGGTGGATGGACCTAGAGTCTGTCATACAGAGTGTAGTAAGTCAGAAAGAGAAAGACAAATACAGTATGCTAACACATATATATGGAATTTCAGGAAAAAAAATGTCATGGAGAACCTAGGGTAAGACAGGAATAAAGACACAGACCTACTAGAGAATGGACTTGAGGATATGGGGAAGGGGAAGGGGAAGCTGTGACAAAGCGAGACAGAGGCATGGACATATATGCACTACCAAACATAAGGTAGATAGCTAGTGGGAAGCAGCCGCATAGCACAGGGAGATCAGCTGGGTGCTTTGTGACCGCCTGGAGGGGTGGGATAGGGAGTGTTGGGGGGAGGGAGACGCAAGAGGGAAGAGATATGGGAACCTATGTATATGTATAACTGATTCACTTTGTTATAAAGCAGAAACTAACACACCATTGTAAAGCAATTATACTCCAATAAAGATGTAAAAAAAAAAAAAGAGCTTGTTAAAAAAATGGAATTCAAGCCCACCAGTACTACTGAATCAGAATCTGCACTTTTACAATCTCCCCAGTGTACTTGTGTACCATGAATAGTTGAAAGGTTCATTTCTACCTTGACATGTCTTTTCTGTCTGAGAAATACACACATTTTATCCAGTTTGATATAAATAAAACACTCAAAAATGTAAAAAAGAAAAGAAAGAAAGGGTTTTCTGTGGAATACATGAGTTATACCTATTTTTAGTATTCTTGATTAAATATTTGTATTCTCGACTAAATATTTGTATTCTCAACAGTTTGTTTTATTCCTAAGTGTAATCTTTACATTTTTTCCACATGTTTTACTATGAAAATTTCCAAAGATACAGAAAAGTTAAAATAATCACTTAGTGTATATACCATATACCCTCCACCTCTTCTATAATGGTCAGATTCCGATATGTTTGCTTCATGCTCCACCTATCATTCTTCAAACTGTGATATATCTGTCATTCTTCAGTCATCATATTTTGATGTTTTTCATATACATGAAGTATGTATTTTGATGTATTCATGTATTTCCATATACTTTAGAATGCATACATAAAATTGAGTGTAATGTTCTTGGGAGCAAAATTTATATGCAGTGATATACACAAAACTTAAGTGCATCTAAGTATAATTTCAAGGCACCTTGGTCTTTCTTGTTTCTGCTCTAAGTTTTGCATCCTTATTCTACACCAGATGTCCCTGTTTCACTATAGTTCATATATTCTAAATGCCACAAATCGCAAAGAATCCTGTTGTGTCCCTAGCCCTTAGCCAATATGCTGCTTATTCTTATCAGGATACTAATATGTCATTTAGCTTTGTACTAGGCTGTTCTCTGTCACATTCTTACAGGAATATTGAACCAAAGCAGGCAGCCATCAGCATTTAGTAGTAACAGAGGAAAATAGATACAAACACAAAAATGCCAAAGCATAAGATAATTAATCCCTCAGTGAAAGGTCATTTATAACTTGGGTATACAAAATTGACATTACTAAAATAAATAATCGGGACTTCATACATAGGATCTATTTTCCTGACAAAAGATAGCCTACCTGTACCTGATTTGTATTAAAATGTGCTATGAAAGGCAATATTGTTAGCCTAAAGACATGGTACATTGCTAATGTGAAATTTTACCTTAGGTTTACAAATGATAACAATTGACTGTCAACAGGCTACCCTATAAAATCAATTACCTCTGCTCTAAATAAAATTTTAGTGGCTTTATAAGTAATTTAAACTAAGGGCTATATAAGTACCTGAATATTTCCATCGCCCTCAAGAATAGTTTTGTCATTGCAGTCTTATGTCTTCATTAAAGGCATTTTTTCATAGAGTTAAAAAATTGTTAAAACAGTACCTAAAATTTTAATATCTACAAAACATGTCACTTCTTTAATTCTCTAGACAGTCCTACATTCGACAATGTTAACGTAATTTAGGAGCCAAACCACCCCATCACAATTCTTTCTATGTGTTTAGGGGAGCCTGCAATAAATATGAAAAATATCGCTATCACACTATATGTAAAAAATGTGTTCCAGGATATCAGAGTGACTCAAACTCTTAGTGAATACAAAACACCAATAGGTGAAACCGTAGTTTGCTTATGTGTATAATATGAGCTGAATAATAATGTAAGTATGATGATCCATCTCATACATTATCAATAGTTGAATGATGCCGAGGAGTTAGACAAGGGCCATTTACAAATAAAATACTAAACTTAACGGTTTATTAGTTAATTTCAAAACGGAATATTCACAGGACTTAGAAGTTAAATATTTGGTATTTTATGAATTCTAATTCTTCATAACCATTTTTCTTTGTAATTTTTTACTTTTCACTTATTATAAAAACGATAGCAATTCCTAAACATGAATCAAATAGTCTTGACCATGAGACTGAGCTCCAGGCTTCGGTTTTCATGTTTGTGGTAGTCAGCCCAGAATTTTAAGTATGCAGTCTCTTTCACCATTGTAATCTATTGAGTGTAATAAAATCTAAAAGTCATTATTTTACTCCTGCTATGAAGCTCCCACATTTCAAAACTATTAAAATCAAACAATCTTCATCTTGTCAAATAATACCAAAATGTGTGGAGCAAAGTGGTGTCAAATAAGGCAATACAAAGAGAGGAGGGTAACAATTATTCATATACCCATAGTTTTATTCCAACTGGGGACAATAGTGTAGTAGTTTTATTCAAAAGTAAGTTACGATAATAAAACTTCCTTATCAGTTATTATCATTTTCCTTAAAATAATAAAATTGAATATTCACTAATAAATAATTGAAAAGAAATGTGTCCTTCCAGAAAATGTCCCAGCCAAACATTTAAAATTAACTATTATGTAAAGGTACATAATAGCTTTCTGCCTTTTAACTTTACTATGTTTATTCAGCAACGTTCTTCTAGGCAATGTGACATTTCAGTTTTAGGGAACAGCAGGAAGAGTTGTAGGAGGTGAAGCCCTATATGTTAATAGAAACTATAAAATAGACCAGAAATAAAAATGCTGCTCATTCATCCATTCACACCTTTATCCTGAAAATGGTCTCTTGATTTAGTCTGTAAATGGATTTTGTAGTGAATGCCAACGCAAACAAACTACCCTGCCTCAGAAGTTGATTTATTCATGAACCAAACCTAGAGACATGGTCTGGCCCAGTTCAGCCTGGGAAGGAGAGTGCACATCTGGATGGAAGTGGCCTTTGCCTAAAAGCCTGGCATTCAGACGGTGGTCTGACCCTAAATATTATTGCTCCTCTGTCCTCTCTTTTCTGATAAAACTGCTTAGGATTTTAACTACTCTTTTTTGAGCATTCATAGTTGATAAATAATTATGTTATAGTACTCTTGGGGATATTTGTGAGCCAAAAGGTAAAGTATAAGGGCTGTTTTGACTTGCACATACCATCACTGACTCCATTTTACAGCTTCATCTTAGACTTGCAGTCCTACCACTCTCCCCTTTCTGGGTGACTTACTCACAAAGAATGCCCCCAAGCCAGATAAATTTCCAATCAACTTTTACACTTGCCTTCATCTGATATGAAAACAGAAAGAATGTCTTTTGCTGATGAAGATGGTTATTGGTCATGAGTTCCAATTTAGTTCCATTTAGTACCAGACATACTTCTCCCTGGTAGTCAGATTGTATTTTTAGCTTTGGCCTCTTCACAGTGCCCAGCACTCCTTTTGGCAGATGGGCATGCAGCCACAAATGCCTCTGGATCCTTGTCTGCCTGATCCTGCCTGTATGTAAGTTACCCACAATAAACTTCATAATTGCACTTTATGGAGTTGCCTGCTTCGTTTTTTGGTCTGAAAGTTACTTCTCAGTTCAAAGGATATTATTCAATATCTCATTATTCAATGCCTTTCAACATTAGTCAAATTACTCTGAAGCCAACTGAATGGGTCTAAATCCTGGCTCTACCTTTTGCCATCAGGTGACATTAAAGAACTTCTCTGTTTTCACATCTGCACTAACTCTTTGAGGCAGAAACTGCACATGAGCTTTGGTCTTTAGATATTAATATAGTTGACATGACCTCAGGTAATTTTATATTTTTCTTATCCTTCTTTCTGCTGAACTTGCAAGAGAATGTGTTTGTTTAGAGGGCTCTTAGAGGATGATTTTCTTTAAAATAGGCCTCAAGTTTAGAAGAGGATCTATAGATTTTTAGACCCTAGATCCCTGAAACACCCCTGAGGCTTCAGGAATAAGCCAAAGAGGCCTGTATATGGATTGCTGATTGATGAAGAAGTTGACAAGCATTTTTACTCATTTGAAATCACATGTTCATTTAGCACCTCATCCCCCAGAAGCTTATACTCTAATGAGAGCCAGAGACAAAGCAAATATTAGAAAACAATATGATCTTGGAGTCGCGGGCATCCTGACTGCAGAGGCCCCAAAGCTGGCATAGTGATGAAGACACCTTCCAATGATCGGAGAATCTTTACCCGCGGGTACCTGCCTGGACCTGTGGCATCACCTTGAGCCAAAGGAACTTGTCTACCACTTCCCCGAAAACGTCTTTCTCTCCTAAGTCATGAGCCAGCAGGATGCGGTCTCCAGGCTTTCAGAATGCCTGCTCATAGCTGCGTACAAAGGCGAGGCGGAGAATGTGTTTCAGCTCATTAACAAGGGCGCCAAGGTAGCCGTTACCAAGCATGGCTGGACTCCCTGCATCTTGCTGCCAATAAGGGCCATCTTTCTGTGGTCCAGATCTTGCTGAAGGCTGGCTGTGATCTCGATGTCCAGGACGATGCTGGAGACACAGCACTTTATATTGCTGCTGCCTTAAATCACAAGAAGGTGGTTAAAATCTTAGTGGAAGCTGGAGCAGATGGGACCATTGTCAATAATGCAGGCCGGACTCCACTGGAGACTGCCTGCTACCACAATAATCCAAGAGTTGCTCTCCTCCTCACTAAAGTGCCCCAGGGAAGTGTCTCAGCAGGAGACACCCATAGCAGTGAACAGGCTGTACCCAGAAAAGAAGAGTCCAGAGATTTCCTGTCCACCTCCCCAGAGCCCAGAGCAAAGGATAACAGGCAGAAAAAGTCAAGGCCCAATGTGTCAGCGTTTTCTGACTCCACCCCACCAGCACACAAGCAGCCCTGACAGCAGAAGAACTCGCGCACTCACAATGACCCTAAAAAGAGGCCCAGGCATCGCTGTTTACCCCCATCCCCCATGAGTTCAGAGCATACCAGCTCTACACGCTGTACCGGGGCAAGGGCAGTAAAGTGATGCAGGCACCAATAAATGGCTCTCGATGTGAATCCCTGATCAACAAGCTGGAGAATCAGTTGGAGGCAACTGTGGAGGAGATCAAAGCAGAGCTGGTGTTGGTTCAGGATAAGATGAACACGAAGCTGGGACACATGGAGAATAAGACCCAGCACCAAATGTGGGTTCTGGACCAGCTGATGGTCGAGCGACTCTCAGCAGAGAGGAAGGAGTGCCTGAATCACCTGTAGCAGCACTCGGACTCAGAGAAGCACGAGGGAGAGAAACGGCAGATGTCCTTGGTGGATGAACTAAAAACTTGGTGCATGTTAAAGATTCAGAATCTGGAGCTGAAGCTTTCTGGAGATTCTGGGGCCTCCAAGACTAAATCCACACCCTCCACTTGTGAGTCCTCCACAGGTGTGGAACAGTCAGTGGGGACTGCCGGTCCAGCAGCAGCCTCTGACAGCTCCCCCCAGGTGGCCAGGCCCAAGGAAAAGGCCCTCAGCTCCACAGCCACCCACAGACCCCAGCAGGAGCTGTCTTCCTCGGATTGTACAGGCTCCCGACTGAGGAATGTCAAGGTCCAGACAGCCTCGTTACCCTTGAAAGAGGCAGCCAAATGCAACCCACAGGCTGGGCCCTGTGTTGACAGAGGCACCCAAACCAAGAAGTCTGGGAAAAGTGGGCAGACGAGGCACCTAGGCCAGCACCCAGCACCCAGCACCACCTGCGGGCAGCCGCCACCAGCAGCAGGTGGCAAGCAGACTGCCCCTCACATTCGAGACACCTCCCAAGCGCTGGAGCTCACCCACTATTTCTTTGAGGCTGTTTCCACCCAGATGGAAAAGTGGTATGAAAGGATGATTGAAGAAGCACGAAGCCAAGCCAGTCAGAAAGCCCAGCAAGACAAGGCCACGCTGGAGGAACACATTAAAAGTTTAGAGGAGGAACTTGCTAAACTAAGGACTAAGGTACACAAGGAAAACTAGGGCCTGGGAAGTGGGACGAGAAAGAATTCCTGGGATTTCCCTTGTGGTCCAGTGGTTAAGACTCTGTGCTTCCAACGCAGGGGGCGGGGGTTCGATCCCTGGTCGGGGAACTAAGATCACACATGCTGTGTGGCCAGGGGTGGGAGGCGGTGGCGCCGGGGAAGGATTCCTGAGGATTTCCGGTCCTGCAACTGCAGAAGAGCTATGTCCAAGGTGTCGGTTGTTGTACACAGAGCAGAACTTGCCTTTAAAAAAAATCAGTAATTTCTAAAATGTGCCACACACATGCTTCCTATGCCCTGAAGTTATGAAGACTTCAACAATTAGACTGAAATTAGGGGAAACTTGCCTAGTTTCAGGTTTCATTACAGATTCGAAACCTCAGCCCAAGTTCATCTGAAGTTCAAAAGCTCAGATTAAGCGAGCCGTGCTAAGAAACTGAAGGATGTGTAAGCCTAAACTCTAATATTCAGGATATGAAATAATGTAAATGAAAAGCAAGAAAAATATGAACCCCTGTGAACTCAAATCAAGCAGTCATTCATATCAACATGCCTGCTGTGCCTAGACAGTGTCTATCTGTAAGAGCTGTAACAGACACGCTGAACCCCCTCCCTCAAGTTCATAGTTCCCCAAATGCTGACGTTTTAACCAGGGGAAAACTCACCAAACAAATTTTGAGGAGAAGGATTTTCATGATGGCACAAGATCCAGTATATCTTAAAATGTTTTGAAAAGTCAGAGTGTGTTTAAATAATGGGTTAATTGGCTAATAGCACTGGGAATGTTTGTTAATAATGAGCTCAAACGAGAAAGGTTCAAATCATTGGATCATGGTTTCTGTATCTTTCAGCCAAAAGAAAGAAATAGTACAATCATTTAATCATAGTGATTTTAAAGTGGATTAATGGAAAAAACATTCACGTAACAATTACCTGAAACTTCTATAACCTAATTCATAGCCAGTTATCTTAGAGTACCTTTCTGAATTTGAGCTTATTGGTCTACATTTTATAAAGAAATAAGACTGTTTCTTGAAAGTATTTCATTTTGAACTGAGTTCTGTTATTGAAGAACCTCAAAAGCTTTCCACTGCTTTGTAGCAACTATATCAAGGTAAATAATGCAATAAATTGACTTGGATTCCCCAGCTTCATGGAGCCCTGTGGATTTTACTCTGCTCTATGGAGTATACAAAGTTGCAAAAGTAACGGTATGTTGAAACTTTGGATTAAATTATCTTCCAAGCTTCTTGTTCCTTGTGGCATTATATTCATCTCCTCAAAATTCCATATATGCATAGAAACCTCGATTCTATTTCTATAAACACAGGAACCAAGTAAATGTTGTCTGTAATTTTGAATAAACTTTTGCTCATTAAGCCAAAGAGAAAATATGACTTCTTGACATGGGAACACCCGGAAAAACAAAGTATGCATTTAGTCCCCTTGTGTTCTGCCCATCAAGCTCAGTTGTTTTTCGTTTGTTCTTTTAAATACTGACAATCTATGGATCTAGGCGTTCCTAATAAATGTAGATGTATGTCAATCAAAAAAAGAAAAAAAAAAGGAAAAGAAAACAATATGATCTTGCTACAATGGAAGTCTTAGCCGATATTGAAACATATCATAAAGGGCCCCAACTGAATCACGGGCAGTCAGGGAGGAGGGAAGTGCTAGAATGTGAACAGCTGTTACCTAAGTGGAATGTGAAAAACAAGGGTATAGTAGGCAGAGAAACGGCATATGCAAAGACAAACGATTTAGCACAGCTGGAAAATTAACTGCAAGATTGAAGATGAAGCTGGAGTGATAGTTATGGAGCAGAAAATTAGAAAGAATCAAGGATAACTCTATGGCCACATAGTGACCAAGGTGAGAAGTGATGAGGTTACTAAACATGAAGAGAGATGGCTACAGATACTCAGTTACAGAGATCAACATAAGAGAGGCTGTTAGCATGTGATCTGGCATGAAGGGGAGAATCTGGCACGGAAAGTCAAGACTACATATTTTGATATAAAAACAAGAGTTGCCTAAAGTTGCTTTGCTTTCAAAATCTTTATCATAAGCATCCACTCTGGAAAGCTGATAAAACAGGAACTAAGAACTAACTCAGAAACTTAAAAGCCAAAGAGGGTGAAACATCTAAATAGAGGGTTTGCCCAACAAAATGCCTCAGTGTGAATATTGACTACCAGAAAGAAAAAGAAATACTCAAGCTGTAGTATTGGATGTAGGTGGGGTAACGGTAGAAGATAAGTCAGAAGGATACGCATGGATCAGATGGTTTTTGGCCAAGCTAATAAGTTGGACAATATCCTTAAAGCAGTCTGAAAGATTTCAGGTTTTAAACAAAGATTAAGTATGATGTCATTTGCCTTAAAAAAAAAGATCTTTTTGGAAGCAATGTGCAAGACTTACAGGAGGCATCAAGGCCAGTTTTATGTTTATGTCATGATCCTGGTGAGAATGATCAGAGACTGAGCTAAACCACACAGCACTGATGCATTTCTAGGAATAGTAAAAGGAATTGATTATGTTATAGTAGGACCTTTAGTCTTTTTGAGGTCAATGTGCCTCTCTGCCCCAAACTCCACATATGATCACTGTCACTGATATTCAAGTGTGCACATTTGATTTGTAATTTCTATTGTCAAAGGAATGTAAAAATTTGACTGACCTTTGAGTCAAAAGGAAAGATGATCACAGTAGAAGAGAGCATGATTTCAGTGTCCTTGAATACTGGACTGTATTCATGACCAGAATCTTCTAATGCTCACACATTAATGATTTCAGATGTGACTTCTTCGAGGCCCAGGTGAATAAGAATGGGGGTGAGAGCCCCACTGTGTGTGCAGTTCCAGCCCAGTTCTGACCCCTGAAGACTGATGCCAACCCTGTTGATCTGCTGTACTTTGTTAATAGTCATAGATGAAGGGTCTACAATAGGTTTAACTAGCAGTAAATATCAACAAGTGGAACTGAAAGAGGAGTTAGAAGAAGACCAATTCCTCCTGACAACTACAGCACACAGATTATCTATTAAAGTTATAATATTTCTTATCAAAGGAATAAATACATAAAGATCTAAAATCGACACAAATATTAATTATAATACAAAAGTAGTTCCTTCCCTTTCCCTTCTACCTTCCAATTGTGCTTTCAAGAGGATATCACCATTCATTTCTTCAGGTGTTTCATTAAGCATTAGTTCTGTGTTTCTAAATAATATGCTTACATTGTTATTTCATGATTTATCAGTTTTAGAAATATATTTACTTCCTTTTAGAGGATTAAAATTTGCTTCTTTAATTTCCCACTGCCTCCCCATACTTCTGGTTAATTTATTTATTTTGATGAATAAATCACCAAGTTAACTTTTTTCACATTAAAAAAAAATATTGTTCACTGCAGAGCCAAGCAATTTACAACAATTACATTTTCTTACATGTGCTCCTTTTTACTTTCTTTAAAAAAAACCAGCTTGTTTTTCTTAGAATAGTTGCTATCAGCAAAGCCATAAATGTATAAGTTCTCTATTGCCCCTTCCCCTTTATATTTCCTTTGTATTCCATTGCCCTTTCCCCTTTATATTTCCTTTCACGAAAAAGCAATAATGGTCACTGGCTAGAAGCATAAATCATGCCTGATATTAAAAAGCACTATATTTAAGTATGCTGACTCCCAAATGGAAACAAAGCTGAGTTTTCAATAGGCCATTGATATGGTCTTCACAATGTGAGCTGCTTATAGTCTTGGGTTTGATGGCAATACCTTCAAATTTCATGGGCGTGTGCTCATTGCAGCACTTTTGTTTGCTGTGAGATAATTTCCTTCATCAGAATCAATGATGGTGAGTAAAGTATGCCAAAGTTTATAGATAGCGGTGAGAGGACAGAAGTAGAATTTTAACTGGAATAAATGTTAATTTCAGTAAGAAAATATCACTGTCCTCTCTATGATGGAAAGTAACTAATTTTTTAACCTACCAACAATGTGGTTGGCTATTCCCCAGGGTCAGGAATCAAACTGACGTTTCAGCATCAGTGTCTGTTCCCGGAAGGTTAAGCAATCCACAGTGGCAAAAGCCAGATCATCCTTGTAGTGGAATTCCATGTGTTGGGTTCATACAGGGCTTGTATTTTTGCTGCTATGTCCACATTGAGCAAACACTAGGTAGGTGAGAAATGGGGTTTATTAACATTCACAAAATATGTCATCTTGTCTATATGATTATTCAGAGCCTTCACTTATGTGGATGTCCTTTGTTAAATAGTCATCTGAAACAGATATTTGCATATTTCAGCCCATCCTAGAATATCTATCTACAAACCTCCAGATATCCTTGGAATCACTGTTCCAGGCCTATTGTTTCCACATTTCTACTCATCAACCTAAAACTTTAGCAACATTAGTCTAAATTAGTTTAGATAAGACATTAGTCCACTAGTCAGTTTAGATGAGAAGGAGATATCCAAGCAGCTCCCTGATCTCAGGAGGAGGATGTGAGACATTTGAAGCTGCAGGACTCTCCATGCACATAAGCATGCCAGGTGGGATTAGCCAAAGCCCATCCTGGACCAGCTGAACCCTGACAATGCATGAGAAATGAATGTTCATTGCTTAACATCACTGAAGCTTCATAGTCATAAATTATCCATCAATTTTGTATTATCAATAGCTAACAGATACAAGGATTTCTGTCAATACCAAAACAATCCGGTACCAACTGAGCTGTTCAGTAGTCTCCCCAGTAAGATTTTCATTATCATTATTCTTCAGGGACACTCCTATTTAGGGCTGTCCTAAATTTGCATCAGCAAATTTCTGATTAGAGCCAGCATGTTGTTTAGAACGAAAAGGAAATTATTTTATCCATAGTCACAAAGAACTTCCTATGAGATCATGCTGTGGATTCTGGAAGAAGAAGCAATGAAACAGGAGTTGGTGTCTTAGGCATGTGTACTATCTGCACCCTAATTTTTACTGGTAGACCCCTGTGTCATTTGGGGTCCTCAATAACTAAGTTTAATTTACTGTCAGTGTCTAGTAATCCTTAAAATGATTGGATGTTTTCTTGTGCAGAGATATTCTCGATAGTGGCTTTATTGCCCCTTGGGGAAGGACAGGAGGAGTAATTACATCACACACTCATGTCAATATTATAGCATCCTTTCTCAAGGAGCCCAGGCTGTCATTCAGAGGTACTTGAACAGTCTTAGGTCTGAAATCTAGGTAAAAAGACTAGTGACTTGCCATTGTGACAACATAAGTCTGATTTTTGCCCACTAGACCTAGCAGTGTTCCTGTTATAGATCAAGTAATATTTTAATTTTCTACTATGTATTTTTATTCCTAGGTACATATTAATCAGACCATGCTGTTAGACTATGAGGATAGAAAGTGTATGGGTGCTTTGGGTTGTACGTCAAAGAATGAGAAATAGCCATGGATGCTGAGAATGTGCACTGCCATGCAATGATGTACCACGATATATCTCCCACTCTCTGTGGTTCTGTGTGGGGATTTAAACATACACAAACACAAATATATCCAAACACAGAAATATGTTTTATGGATTAACAAAGCTCTTAATAACATTTTTATCCTACCTCAATTTCTGTGCCCTTTCACCTTTGTAATCTGTCATTAAATGGTTGTAATGGTCCTGAAAATGGTTATGATTTATCAGTAAGTTGGAATCTTGGAAATATAACCCATTTATCAAATTTCATCATATCATTTTGGCTGGAATGTAATTATTTCATTTAAGTTATACTTGTGTACTCTTAAAGCACATTTCTGTTTACTTCAGCTAGGAGTAAAGTTTTTCAATGATACTTTATTCAATCAGAGTTTTACAAAAATTTTTAAAAAGACACTGTAGTACTGGAAATGTTTTTTAATTGTAAATATGTTTTTTAGTTACTTTGCTTTGGTAAACAATTTCTCCTTCCTTCCTCCCTCCCTCTCTCTCTCTCCCTTTCTTTCTTCCTCCCTCCCTTTCTTTCTCTCTTTTGCTTTCTTTCTTTCTTTCTTTCTTCTTTCTTTTTCTTTCTTCTCATCTTCCTTTTTAAATCCTTGACACTATTTGGCCAAGAAGCGTTTCCTCAATAAAATAAACATTACTAATTTTTATCCTACACCTCATTGAACACTGTATGGAAAGACAAAGTCACTGATAAAGAATCTAGAACTATTTGTAATGCCACTTGATCCTTCCTACAGAGACTTAAAGAAACTATTATGCTGTTGGGGAGGCAAATAATGAAATGAGGTGTTGACCCTGTGAGCTAATAACACGGCTCCCAACTCGGGTGAAGAACTACAAGTTACACTCAGGCTTCAGACCAACTTAAAACATCAAGGGAGAAGGAAGATCAAGGTGATCAAGCCTTGGATTAAAGATGATTCCATAGAAATTTCTCACATCATGCCTAAATATCAAGCTACTTATTTCATGTTGATCATCTGCTGTGAGTTGCCATAAGAAATTGTATTAAAGATGGAGAAGGTTTAGACTGAGTCTCATATACTTAAAGAGAAGATGACCAGAGTGAGAAAAGTTTAGAAGTTAAGGCAAATTGAGTGGTCGTTAATTGAAACTAATAGAAATCAAAACCCAAGACATTGGAAAGCAAGAGCAAGGTGTGGAGAATTTTTCTCTAGAAAAGTGTCCTCTTAAGCTATGGTGGTAGTGTTTTCCAGAGTAATCAGCAGGAAGATCCCAGAGCAGCATATTATGCATGGTGTAGCCAGTTAGTAGATTTGCTTTAATTAATTATTTACAGATTTCTATAAAGTGAAAAACAAAATG
This sequence comes from Delphinapterus leucas, assembly GCF_059928025.1. Lineage (NCBI taxonomy): Eukaryota > Metazoa > Chordata > Mammalia > Artiodactyla > Monodontidae > Delphinapterus > Delphinapterus leucas. The sequence continues at coordinate 34,134,126 of NC_143132.1, forward strand.
CTTGAAAAGGTGAAGACTATGGCCAAGAAAAGTAGTCATGTATCTCCCAAAGTTTTCCTTTTTGCATAGAAAAGAGTGTAAAGAATTATAAAGAGTGAAGGATTCTCTAAGTCAAGTCTTAAACCCAAAACAAAATAAAAAAGGCACGCTACTTATGTTAGAACAAAACTCGTGTGTGTGTGTGTGTGTGTGTGTGTATACACTCCTCATGACAATTTTTGTCCCCTAGTAGTCTTAAAACCCAAAGAAACAATAATCAATGATTTAAAATATAAACACTAGCATTGAGGACAGTGAAGTTCATATGGAAAATAAACTTAAAGAGCTCATGTACAGTTTGCATGTAAAATATAATTCTCCTTAAAATTGTAAAGATCAATGAGTTAAATTTAAAAATATTGGCTGGAGTTATAATTTCAGGTTGCTTGAAAGAAAGAGGTGAATCTAGGGCTTCCCTGGTGGCGCAGTGGTTGGGAATCTGCCTGCTGATGCGGGGGACGCGGGTTCGTGCCCCGGTCCAGGGGGATCCCATGTGCCGCGGAGCGGCTGGGCCTGTGAGCCATGGCCGCTGAGCCTGTGCGTCCGGAGCCTGTGCTCCGCAACGGGAGAGGCCACAACAGTGAGAGGCCCGCATACCGAAAAAAAAAAAAGAAAGAGGTGGATCTAAACTTTATGTTTTGAATTCATAGAATAAAACACACAAAAAAGTTTGATTTATGTAAAGTTTTCATTGATTATTAATTATTTAATGAAAGAAAAGAAAATATTGTAGTGAAGCTAAGCATAAAAAAATGCAGGTAATTTTCAACATTGAGAATAAACAAAGAGACGGTTACTACTTGGTCTAAAATAAATACTGGAAGAAGTCACCACCATCAAGCAAAACTGGGATGAAATCTGTATTCAGAGTCCAACCTGATTAAGTCAGGAGCCAGATGGTTTACCCGGGGAAAAAAGACAGTATTATAAAAACTAGGCCATCAGGGTCTTTGGTTGTTTTATTGAGCTACAAAGAGATGAAGTGAGGGAGAAGTGTTTTTCTCTGTAAGCCTTGGCCTCTGGAATCTCATTTGTTGTTTAGTAAGATGGCTTAACACAGTTACATGCTGTGTTGCTAGTAAATTCAGCAAATGAAGACCTCTGTCTCAGTGAGAGCTTTGACACCACTCTTTTAGAACACAGATGTCCCAGAGCTAACAAGGGACTGTGGAAATATAATAAATAGAGAGGGACAGATTATATTATACTGAAGGCCAGATTATCCTTGGCTCTTCAGTTTTCTACCAGAAAGTTTTTATACAATCACATTATTCTTACAGTTGGTCCCTAATGGATGAAAAAGGATGCCTCAAGGACTGTTTAATTTTTAACAAGACAGGTGAAAGAAAGCCCCATTTGGCTGAAAAATATAGGTATCCACTAATAGCGATCCCATCTATTTGATTTTGGTGTTCTTGGCTTTCCCCTGGGCCATTATTAGGACCATTACAGGGATGAACACATATTAAAAGAGATCTACTTTGTAGACACAACTGAGAAGCTGTAAGAATTTTCTGTGAAGAAACACTGCCTAATAATTTTTCCCTGCCCAGTTTACAACCGGAAATCGAACCCAGCTTGGGAAAAGATCATGAAAATGGAAACACTCTAGAGGCAGCCCAAATCGTAGAAAGCCAAGGTCTCAGTTGATAACAAGAGATATTCAGGATGCTGTTCTAAATGCTCCTATTGACAGAGAATGCATCAAACCGACTTTGCCTTATAATTAGCCTGACTCATCTAAAGCCAGACAGGTTTATTAGCTCACTGCAGTTTTTAGCCCCTGAGATTCATAAAAGTATATCTCAGGGAAACATTAAATGCCCTCTACCTCTGAGTCAACCCTGATTTACATAAATAACCAGGTATTTTAAAAAATTATTCACTTGTATATTAGTTCATTACTATTTTGAGATGTCATCAGATCAGACCGGTAGAGTTCCACTAAGTTTGAAATGCCATGCTATCACCTTACATGTGCATTGCCCTTTGTAAAATTTTGATTGTCTTTATGTCTGGCGTTTTCATAAATTTAAGGTTAGACTACCTACATATTTCACTAGTAGCAGATACAGAAAAATCAGAACTTGGGATGTGGAAAGTCTAGAAACAATGCCAGTGAAACAAAGCATAGGCCAACATGAGGCCCAGAGTCTAAGGGACACTGGCCCTTGGCAACAATATGTAGAAGTTGATAAAAAGGTATTGTGAGCTAAATTAAAAAGCAGACTTTGAAATGGGATGAGATGTTCTGTAGAAATAAAATTCTACAAAGCTTGGCAGGAATGATACTCAGAATATGATGGGACTACACACACACACACACACAAAGGCATAAAGGTAAGTACATGAGGAAATGGATGTATGAATTAACTTGATTTTGGTAATCATTTATATATATATGTATACATATGTGTAAATATATATACATTTGACTCTTGAACAACTCAGGGGTTGGGGCACTGACCCTCTGCACAGTTGAAAATCTATGTGTAACTTTACAGTCAGCCCTCTGCACCTACATATTCCCATCCTCAGATTCAGCCAACAGCGGTTGTGTAGTGCGGTAGTATGTATTTATTTTAAAAAATCCTCCTATAAGTGGACCCATGCAGTTTAAACCTGGGTTGTTTAACAGTCAACTGTATGTCAAACCATTTTTTGTGTATCTTAAATATATACAATTTTTATTTTTCAATTATACCTCAATAAACCTGGAGAAAAAAAACAAAATATGATGGGATCAAACCATCAGAATAGGGACTATCAGAATAGGCACTGTGTGTAGTGCTGAAGCAGAGTCCTGGGGGAAAGGGCAAGGTGGTAGTGGGTGCTCATAGCTCTCAAGGAAGTGCCTGCATTCTGGAAAGAGATTTTTCCAATATTTAAAAAACTGTTAAAGGTATACCATATATACCAGTTAAATGGCAGCTATGTCTGCACCATCCCCACTGCATGTGAAAGAAAGAGAGGTATAAAGGATTTAGGGACTAGTCACTATGTACCCAGAAAATGCCTGCCCTGCTCTCCAGGCTGCCCCCATGGGACTGATGGAAATGTCTTCATGCCTTTAGTCTTTTGAAATATAGATTGTGGTCCTGTCATGTTCTTCTATCCACATAATGACTTCTTGGCCCTAGGTGTTCACTGTCTTTTCCACTCATCCAAGGCCTCAGAAACTTTCTTTGTTCTTCTTGGTCAGAGCATCCTTTACTTTCCACGGCCTGGTTCCCCAGGTTGCCAACCTCTGATCTTTTCATAGATGATGCTTCTTTATTTTTATATCTATCTATTTATTTATTTATTTTTGGGGTGCATTGGGTCTTCGTTGCTGCTCACGGGCTTTCTCTAGTTGCAGTGAGTGGGGGTCACTACTCGTTGTGGTGCACGGGCTTCTCATTGTGGTGGCTTCTCTTGTTGCGGAGCACAGGCTCTAGGCACACGGGCTTCAGTAGTTGTGGCATGCATGCTCAGCAGTTGTGGCTTATGGGATCAGTCGCTCTGCGGCATGTGGGATCTTCCCAGACCAGGGCTCGAACCCTCATCCCCTGCACTGGCAGGTGGATTCTTAGCCACTACACCACTAGGGAAGTCCCAGATGATGCTTATTCTGGCCACCACTCTGGCTATTCCCACACTGAGACTTTCATCTATATCCTATACCCTATCTCCTCGTGCTGCTCCCCTTCCAAAAAAACAAACAGTTTATAAATATCATGAGTCTACCAACACACTTTTCCTTTTAGAGAGAAAAAGAAACAGCAATTCTTAGCATTTGGGACACTTCATTAGGGTTTCCTTTCTTCTTGGCAGCTCTTAGTACTGACATTTACTCATAAATTTGTTCTATTCTCTTGTACTTTTGACTATTTTTTGTTCTTCTGTGTTTGAAATCAGTGGAGACCATTGATGGTCTAGGAAATCCAGATACTGAGTTCACTCCTGACCCTGCCACTTACTACCCATGTGACCTGGACAAGTAACTTCCGTTCTTTGAGGATAGTGCTTTCCTCACCTATAGTGAATTTGCAAATGTCCACTATAGAAAGGCATATATTGACAGTAAATCAGTAAATGGTAGTTATTCATACTGTAAAAAAGGAGAGAAAGAGAAAAATGTACCCAACACTTCAGGTCCTTCTTGGTCACCTCCAAGAGAGTGGGTGAAGAAAGAGAAAATAAAGATGTTCAAGGTTTTCCAGAGCCCTCTAGTTCCTGCCTCACCACACTTTCCTCACTTCACTACTTACTCTAATGGGACAATTAGGCCCTGTATTCAAAGTGAGGTTCAGGTATAGCCTCTTGGTGCCACAAGCAAAACCATTTTTTATAACTAATGTTAACCTGCTTATTAAAATATTTAAAACTAATGTAAAGATGTATGGAATAAATCAGAACATCAGGAGGAGTGAGAAAATATGAGACAAGCTTAAAATGAAGAACATTTTATAATGTAGCTGACCTGTATTCTTCAAAATATCAGGAATAGTTGATCTCAAGAGAATTTCTCTCTCTCTCCCTCTATCCCTCTCCCCACCCTACCCCTCTCTTCATACACACACACGCACACACACACACATACACACACACACACACACACGCACATCTGAGGAATAATACATTGATCTTACATATTAGGAGTAGTAGCTGACTTTTGAAACAATGCAACCTAAATAATAATTTGAGCCATTAAACTCAAACTTGTTTGTTTAAATTAAGAATACAGTAAGTGATATAATTAGGTGATGGAAAGGGGTTACATACAAGCCTATATGATCTAAATATAAGCTTCAGGAAGATGAACTAATTAATATATTTGAGCCAAGGATCTAGAAAACTTTCAAAATGATTGCTTACCTCCTGAAAATTGGAAAGTGAACTAGTAAAGAAGCAAATGGTTTGTTATGTGGCCTTTTCTCTACCCTTAGAGAAGACTAAGACTTTAATACTTCATTAAATATCTCTTCTAACATTAACTCAAGACAATTTCTAGGAAATTATTCATACTAATTTCAAGGTACATGAAAGTCCTACTAAGCACTATGCAGTAGACTAAATTCCTGCATTTATTGTTGAAATTTTTAAACAGCAATTTGTGACCAATATTGATGAGCTGCAGAAGCACAAAAAAATGGGCATGATCATGTACACTTTTGGTGGCTGTACAGGTATCTGCATATCAGTGGAAAGAGGCCCTGAGCTGGCTCTCCCATGCTGAGGTTGTACATACATACTCAGCTCTCCTTGTATGACTGTGAATGTCTGAGTGCCAAAGGACTGAGGCATCCAAGGATATGCCTGGGAGTCACCCCCACTTCACACCTCTGAGACGTTTAGACTTATAGCTCTCTTATTCCTCCATACTGAAACGGTCACCCAATCAGTCATCTTCCAGATGATAGACCAATCTATCCACCTGTTTCCCTTTAGTTATCTCTCCACAAGTAATCTGATAGAAACCTTTATCCTATCAAAACTTTGCACTACTAACATACTTTAATTGTTTTTCCCTTAGGCACTTATTTTTTTCTCCACTTTAGAAAGGAATATTCATTTTAACAAACCTCTTCTAGCACAATGAGCCTAAACAGATTTATAATTTAATGAAAGGCTTAATTCAAGAACCTCACCATTTCAGTGAAGAACCAAGACCGACATACTAAAATCATTAATGTTGGGTGTTAAATTTTTTAATTAACTTTAAACAAAGTCTACTTGGATGTACCTTACAGTATATTAAATTTAAAAAATGAGATATAACTAACCTGCCAAATGTATTTCTTTGAATTGTGGGCACAGCTCCTCTATTTGTTTTACAATTTAAAAAAAAACTATATTAACAGTGTGCAATGCAATGTGGTTTAAAAAAATACAATTGAAATTGCTTTAGCAAAATACACTTACTACCTTAAGAAAGCTTAAGTGTTTGTGTTGAAAGATACTGAAGCTTAAAATTCCAAAAACAAATTCTGATTTCTGCATGTAATGAGTTTTACTAATAATCATAATTATATAAGCCATTTTAATATTCAAGGCACCAATCTGTATACTCTAGATGAATTTTTTCATTCAGTTTTTGCAAAAACCCTTTGAAGTAGGTACTATTATCGTTATGTTGCTTTAGCCATGAGGAAATGACAGACTAGTTCATTTACTCAAGTTCATAATTCTAGGAAATGGTGTGGTTAGATTTGAAAATCAGGCATGCTGAACACATTATGTTTTCTAAATTGTTCAAATGTATCTGTCTCTTTCTTAAAATTGTTTTAATTGAGCTGATAACCAAGATTAATTCCATTGCTCAAACACAGTTTACTTGAAATATTAGTATCTTCCTTTCGCTCCTCTCATTCCTTCAGATATGTAGCTTTCACTGGAAAAAAAAAATATATATATATATATATTAGTCCTTAGTTACCTATGCAATTGCTTTTGAAAGCCACTGGTATATTCCTGTAAAATATTCACTGGTCCTCTCATCTCCAAACTGCCCTAATCTAACCTGTGAACTGCTGCAGGACAAACCTGATTACATTAACTGGCTTAGTTGTAGGAGGCCCTTCCTGACATCTTAGGAAGTCTATTCAGCTACCATTGGAGGTCTGTCCCTGATATCACAAATTTAGACTTGTCCTGTGCTGGCTGGAAGCAAAAGCCTTTACTAGGTCAAACCAATCCATGTCCTGTTCTCAAACCACCTTTATTTTGCTAGTGCATTCCTGCCTCCTATAATGATTTCCTCATTTCTCACTGTTTATTGAAATAATCCCATTTTCTCAGATCTCATATGTTCTATTGGGTCTTCACAATCCACCCAGATTAACCTCTTATCTTTTTCACCAATCCAATACTATTCATATTTTTGATAACTTTTATTTGTCCTGAAGGAATATGTAAGTACATTGTCCTTGATTAACATTTGATAATTTTTGTTTTTCTGTTCCAGGTAAAGAACCACATGTTAACTATTTTAGAGATCCCTTACTGATTTAATCCAAATGCTTATAATAATGTGACCTCTTTATGAATGTTTGTTGTTCAAATATGAAAGAAAATATTTGTTTTATCTTGAAGACTATTATTGTTTTCAACTCTGCCCTTCCTTCATCTTGTAGATAACCACTTTCTTAAGCACTTTTGAAGAAATTTGTTCCAGGTGCAATAGGTCAACTGGTATCTATAAGCACGGACCAAGTTCGTAAAATAATCGGTTGGGACTTCCCTGGTGGTGCAGTGGTTAAGACTCCACCTGCCAATGCAGGAGACATGGGTTTGAGCCTTGGTCTAGGAAGATCCCACATGCCGCGGAGCAACTAAGCCCGTGTGCCACAACTACTGAATCCCGTGTGCCTAGAGCCTGTGCTCCTCAACAAAGAGTAGCCCCCACTCGCCTCAACCAGAGAAAACCCGCACGCAGCGATGAAGACCTAACGCAGTCAAAAATAAATAAATGTATAAAAAAATAAAACAGAACAGAAACAATCAGTTGCAATCTGTGCTGCAACTTTATGCCTCATATGGTGGCTTCTGAGTGGAGAAGTGGCACTAAAGAGACAGTCAAGTTAGAATAAAGTTTTATATTCTACAGTATATTTGATAGCTTTTTGATTTTTCTGTTCACAAAATGACACAATTCTCTTTTTTTCCAATACCTTACCAAGTGTTATATTTCCATAAGTTTGTCCCATAATAGCATATCTATTTTGCCCGGATATAGCTCAATTCTCCTGAGAATAAGTCAATAGTAATAGAAAATTTTAGTGCTCAGTATTATTGATGATCAGAGAGAGAGCACTGAAGACAATGTTTCTTCAGTGAAAGTAATCAAAAAACCAGTTGATTTTTTCCCCACAACGATGAAATTTCCTTTCTTTGCATATTTCTGATTTCCTTGGCTACTGTCAAAACCAGAAACATTGGGCAGGTAATTGTCAGTGTTGCCAAACACTCAATCTTGTATTTTGAACTCTCATTTTTATCCCCTGTTTTATAAAGATAATGGAAGACATAATCAGAAAAGGTTTGTATACCTAAGAGGGATAGTCCTTAAAATCAGTCATTAGGCTTTCCTAAAATCATTTTTGCTCAATTAATCCTTTTATGTTTGTTCAAAACTGTTCAAAGTTAGTAACAGGAATTACCGATAGCATTACAACAAGATAACTTTCTGTTACAACAGAGTAATTTCAGAGACATTCAGGTACATTCTCTCGTGTGTCTTATAATGTTTTTGGCAAGTGGACCATAAAAAAATTGGATGTCTTTTTTGGTCTAATAGTTACTTCTTTGCTACATTCCCCAGGAGCATTTTCCAGATTTTCTTTTTTTCCCTCCCTGGAGGAGACTTGGTTGTCTGGGCTAAGCTTAAGGTAAGAGTAAATATTCATATTAAAGTACATGTATACCTTTTATGGTACTTATCAAATAATGAGATGCTCTGAAACATGGTAAATTTAATGAAGCAAAAAAAATGACTGAATTAAAGAGAGGAATAGAAAGTTTAACAATAATAGAGATATTAATGCAACATTTTCAATAATAAATAGAACAACTAGGCAGAAGGTCAACAAGGAAATAGAACATCTGAGCAATATTAAAAAACAAATAGATCTAACAGGTACATGTGGAATAATCCACCCAACAATAGCAGAATACATATTCTTCTCAAGTGTCAATGAATATTCTCCAGAAAAAAAACATGTGCTCGTATATAAAGTAAGCCTAAACATATTCAAAAGGATTGAAATATTGCAAAGTATGTTTTCTGACCACAGTGGAATTGTTAGAAATCAATAACAGAAGATAATTGGGATAGTCTTGAATATGTGGAGATTAAACTGCACATCTCAATAACTAATGGATCAACAAGACATCACAAAGTAAATTGTAAAATGCCTTCAGATGAATGAAATAAAATACAAATTCTCAAACTTATGAGAAGTAACTAGGGCTGTGCTCAAAGAGAAATTTATAATTGTAAATACATTACTAAGAAAGAAGATTTCAAATAAGTAATCTAACATTCACCTTAAGGCACTGGAAAAATAAGAGCAAATTAAACCAAAGCAAGCAGAAAAAATAGGAAATAGTAAAGATTAAAATGTAAATAAACAAAATATAGATTAGGAAAACAACAGAGCATATTGATGAAACCTAAAATTGGTCTCCAAAAAGATCAATAGAACTGACAAACTTTTAGTTAGACTGATAAAGAAAAAGACGAAAACAAATTCAAATTATCAATCTCAGGAATCAAATAGAAGATACCACTATTGACCTTTCAGAAATGAGGACTTTAAAAGATTAAATGAAAACGATGTACTAACAAATTAAATAACTACAAACAAATATGAGCAAATTACTTAGTTCAATTTCCTAGAAAAACACAAGCTACCAAAACTGATTCAAGAAGACATTGACCATTGAATAGATCTGTAACAATCAAAGAGATTGAATTAGTAATCACAGAAGTACCCACAAAGAAAAGCACAAGCCCATATGGCTTCACTGATGAATCCTACCAAACATTTAAAGAAGAGTTAACACTAATCTTTCACAGACTCTTCCCAAAAACAGAATAAGAAGTGATAATTTCCAACTTATTCTATGAGACCTGTGTTGTACTGATATGAAAACTAGGCAAAGCCATCACAAGAAAGTTGCCTGTGCTTTTGATGTCATATCTAAGAATGTATCGCCTAATCCAAAGCCACAAATATTTACTGTTTTCTCTTAAGAGTTTCACAGTTTTAACACTTTTATTTAGATCTATGATCAATTTTGAGTTGACTTTTATGTCCTGATTTATATACACAGTCCACAATGTATATAAACTGAGTAGAGAGGCATATTCTTTCAAGAAAAATTAGTGTTTATAATCAAAAGAAAATAGAATGTAAACAGGTGGGCATAGACACAGATATCTGTTGATCTTGGACAACTCCTCTAACCTCACATTTTCCCATCTGTAAAACATGGGGTATAAATGTGTGCTAATAGTCTCCACCTCAAAGTGTTGTGAGGACTAAGTAAGATGATTGAATTTAGCATTTATTTTATTATCTGTTGCGTGGTATTTACTCAAAACTGTTAACTAATGTTCTTAAAATGCTGAAATAAAAATTTCAGGCAAAATATTTATTGTATACTCATAAATGTATTTTAATACTGACATTAACTCTTTGCCTTTATTTTAATTTATTATGACTATTGAGTGATGATACAGCTACATTCTTCTACAAAATGCCATATTTTTGGTGATACAATATTGTGTATACAATTCAGAATTACTTGATATTTTGTTGTTGTTTACTTGGCATTCTCCTTGTACTGGCAACTCTAAAAACAATAAACAAAGACACTTCCTTTATATAAGACATAAACTTTAAAAACTTTTAATTTGTCAGTGTGGACTCTTATTCAGCTGAGATCCTTTCTCAAGCTTTGGCACCAAGGGATATGATTCTTTTCTCTGGTGACAGCCTTGAGGGCCCAGGTCAGGGGTCCCCAACCCCTGGGCCGTGGAGAGTGGTGGGTAAGCGAAGCTTCATCTGCCGCTCCAACCTCTTGGAATATGCTGAAAGTGAGAGCTGTACTCCTTCCCATCCTTAGAAACCTGTTATGCTACCCTTTTATCAGTACAGGCAGAGCCTGTACAGGGCCCTGAAAGAGCCCTGTCGGTATGTATACTAACTTTTCTCACAACTTTTTCTTTTCCAGCATGACATGTTTTCTCTCCCATTAACTACATTTTATGGTTACATTAAATTATATTGTGATTCTATAGCTTCAGGCAAGTTATAATTAGGTAGCCCCCATTCAGTCTTCAAAAACCACCTGGTCACACCTCAGTATCCTATTTTGTGTCTCACTCTAAATCCAGAGGCTTGTGATCTCTGACTGAAGAGATATTTTCGGGATTACACTGTCCCAACTCATTCTATCCTATACCCTGCTGTTGCCATATTCTGTGTATCATATTTTATTTTCAATTCATGTACTGCTTATGTTCACTTTCTCCCCCATTCTTTACTCTTGTTCTTCTGAAGAACATTTTGGGTGTGTGTATCCCTGTCACTTTTTTTCTGGCTTATTAATTTGGACATAATAAGTCTGGAATTTAATTCATCCGATTTTTTCATGGCATACTTCCACAACTTCCTGTCCTACTTAAACTCTGTATTTGTTTTCTAAACATTTAAGACTTTCATATAAAATGCTAATCTAGCTTTCAGGGAGCTCATCAACAACATTCTGGAAGAAAAGCACGTGAATCCAATCTGTCAATAACCTTTTCAGATCTTTGTTGTTTAAAATAAACTATTTTACCCGATTAAAAAAAACAACAAAAAAATCTCCTTTGGGTTTAAGCAAGTCAGAATTGATTTCTGTGCTTTGCAACCAAAAGATATCCATTTGTTTTCCTGTAATAGAACAAATTTTTAACGCGCACCATTATCATAAGTTTTACAATTACAATCATTTTCTTACTCTGGAGAATTAAAGGAGCCACCAAGTAATATGAAATTAATATTGAGAAGCATGTCCTTGTCTTTAGATAATGGCCAATTGTAACATCTTCCCCAAACACACGAACAATGCTAATTCACTTAAACCCTAAAACAGCAAAATTTATACATCAATTTCTTCTTAACGTTATGATATGTATATACTTTTGGTCCTAATGTTGCCATTAGAAGTCACAAACTTCCTGCAAAGTAATCTCAGTCCAGATGCTCTGTGCCTGACATGGGAAATGGGACCTTAAAAGCTCTTCCTCACTATTCTTTTCCTTATTTTCTCTGCACTAGTCACAATTAGGAAAGCATCAGCTGCTTCCACTTATTGCCTGACTGTTTCAGAATTATATTGGACATAGATGATAATGCCCTTCCTATTACCTCTTTATGGAACACGCAACTGAGTCTGAAAGAGAGCAAGGAAAATATCTATGGAAGCATACTGCTTATAATCGGATAATTCAAAAGATCTAGTAGTGTCCATAACTGGTTAGAGCTCCTACTAACTGAGAGGGTTGTTCCCTCTGTGATACAGAAAGAGAAAGAGTGAGAGACGTGGATACTCTAATTAAAAAAAAAAAAAAAATGTGTAGGCGTGCTGTCAGGCCAGAAGGGATTTTAGTATACAAACAGTAACTGCATGTGTTTGACATACACAGTGACAGTTTGAAAGGCTTTTTACATTCACCACATTTTCATTAAAATTGAGCATGTAAAACTGGACATTCTATTACCAGATCATAAAACCAATATATCCTTCGTTGTTTCTTGAAACGAGAGTTTCACAAATTCGCAACTGTAAGAATGTAACCTCAGGGAAGGTTCTGAGAGGCCAATCAAAAATTATTATGAAAATGTGCTCAAGGTAAAGATTTTTACGTAAAAAAAACAAAAGTTTTCTGGTTCTCCAAACAACTTCATTCAATAGAAATAAAATGCCTAAGTTTGCATGAAAGTAGGCAATAATCATATTTATTCTGAATATCCATCATTTTAATAATGCCTTAAAATTATAATGTCGATATATAGAAGAAAACTAATTTTTAATCTGCTTTTAGGAGAAAGTGAAATCAATCCAAAAGTATTTAATAAGAAAAATAAATTTAAAATAAATTTAAACTAAGTTATATTCTGAGCTTATGTCTGTAATTTTGATTCTATCTTTTGTTATTACCTCTTTCATGTCTACATTAAATCTGTCTTGCTTTACTGACTTTTTTTCTTTCATTCAATCAATAAGATGGTGGTTTCTGACTTAGGGTATTTCTGTAGATTTCTTTAACAAAAGTTGATATTTGAAAAACTTATAGTTTAATCAATTATCTTCACAATAAATACTCTCAGTCATTCATTTTTAACTAAAAATGAAATGAAGGTCACATGAAGGATGAGAAGCTTAACATGATGGCATTATGCACTCATTATCTAAGATTGTGCTTTTGACATTTGCTTTGGTGGCAAAGGAAGTTACTTCCATTGTAACTATAGAAACAGGCTGTACTCTGGATTACAGCCATTTCTATCTACTACTGAGTGCTGATAAGGAATATATTTGATGTGTTATAATGAACACTAATTATACCAACTAGTTAGCAACAGATTTCAAATGGTATCATCCTGTTTGGGCATCAGATTTGCATAGTAATTTGAACTCTCCCATACTTCTGAAACTATTAACTCTTACTGATTTCATGACAAATATTGGTTAGGCATCCATATTGGTCCATGGACTGAGCTAATTACTATATAGAACTAATAGAAATAATAGTCAATAGAGTTATGAAAGCTGGAGAAGGCCTATAGAAGCTAGAAATTGGGTCAGTAAAATGGAATTAAAGGAATGGTGAGTAACCAAGCCAGAAATCAGACAACTCTGAATCCTAAAATAAGTCCAAGGAAGCACAGAGGCAGCCTTATTAGAAAACTGGTGGTCACTGCCAGACAACTGGAGAGCATTATGAAGGGGCCACTATGCCAAACACCAATGTAGAGATTTTAAACTCGCATTATTCAGACAACACATAAAGTTATTTCTACAATTACAGGCCTCTTTAGAAGGCAAACACTCTCTGTATGGTGGTACCCTAACATTTTAATTTTTTGAGATCTTAAAAATTATTTGAAGTCAGCTTAGAGCAGTTTTGGATATATCCTAGGTGCTTGGCATGGGGAGGAGAGTAGGTGAGAAGAATAGTGGCATTGAAATAGGAGAACAAAGTAAAATGATAAATTTTAGTTACTTTACCATTTCACTTAAATAAGGAATGGTAAATGTGGAAGACAAGAAACCTGTAACCCCAGCCCTCCAACTATGACAGGCACTAATAGTTGACCAAAGTCTTCTTTTCCATCAGACTAGGCTGCTTTTCAACCCAGAACTCTCTTTTTTTTTTTGCGGTACGTGGGCCTCTCACTGTTGCGGCCTCTCCCATTGCGGAGCACAGGCTCCGGACGCGCAGACCCAGCAGCCATGGCCCACGGGCCCAGCCACTCCGCAGCACGTGGGATCCTCCCGGACCAGGGCACGAACCCGCGTCCCCTGCCGGCAGGCATACTCTCAACCACTGCGCCACCAGGGAAGCCCAACCCAGAACTCTTGATCCACTTTTGTGGCTCAGCATAGTACAAAATGAGTTGAAATCTAGTCAATTGACCAAACATTCAACAGATAACAAGAAATAGAAAAGCAAAACAAAAACCTAAACCAAAAAAATCTGGCTTACATCGATATTACAGTATTATTATTAATTAGCAGACCAGAAATAAGACTGAATAGTACAGAGCTATCTAAATAATAGTTTTGTTAATACCAAGCCTTGTGTATGGTAACAATGAATGCACAGATATGCCCCAGATATCCTGGCGTTTAAATAACAGAGGATCAGATATTTCTACTTGCATAAAGTATGCCAGAGGTTCCCCCTTGTCCTGGATCCTAAGATTTTAAAAAGATTTGGTTTACTTTTACCCACTGATCTCCAAATTAATGTTAGGAAAACCTTAAAAAGACCTGTTATGAGCAACACAATAGAGATCAAACGGCACTCCTCAAAATTAAGCAAATTATATTTATCAAAATTTGAGAATTATTTATTGTCGGTTCAGTGAATACTCTGTACTTAATGACTCATATTTACTCCATGTTTTTACAGGATGCTGCTTGCTCTGCCTATAAAAGCTTTACCCAGCTTCCACCTTTCCCAGGTGTCTGACTCCTACAGGATTCAGCTTAAAATGTTAACTTCCCCCATAGAACTTTTTCTCATTTGTCCAAGTAACATTAGGTGCCAATTTTCTAGGGACCTCTGGAATTCTATAAATGTTGCTTCCATAGTATTTTCACATGTTCTGAGTTTAGTGTTGGTGTACTTATTTGCTTACCACCATGGGCCATGAGATCCTTAAGCATATAACATATTTCTACCAGACACCTTTAATTACAACTTGTAATATTTTTATTTATAACAGATGGAGGGGAAGAGTGTCAAGAAATGAGAGCAGAGAGATAGAAAGGGGTAGATAATAAATAGACATCTCAGACATAATAAGCTCACAGCAGAACACTTTACTCCCCAGCTCCTACCAATATGGCTCCTCCATCAGATTTCCTTGTCTCCTGAAATGGCACTACCATTCATTCATTCGTCCAGATCTAGATCTTCGTGCAAGGAGTCTGACTCTATTTTTGTTGTTTGACTGCTGACAGCTTTTCTCCTTCTCCCCTTGTGTCTCACTTCTGAGCAAAAGCTGATAAGAAACCCTGGGTGCTCCCTCCTTTGGTACAAACAGGAGATTCAAACTATGCATATGGGACCTCTTTCTCTAGTTCCATGCCTGATCACAATAAAGCCCTGAGCCAGTCTCCTTTCCTGGTGCTCTCAAGCCATTTTGGACTTGCGTGAGAGGTCCACGCTACTCTCACCAGTGACCTCAATTATGTGAGTAAGAAAACTTTTCATACCCTCTTAGTGTGTATTTGGCATCATCAGTCTGGACAATTTTGAGTGGTGGTCCTTTCTGCTTTGGAGATTGACTGCAACAATTTTATAAGTTATCCTTACTCCTTTTTCTCTTCAAACACCTATTAAAATTCTTTACCCACATCTATCAATTGTACCTTCATTCATACCCCTAATCTGTCCCCTTTCTATGGTCTCTCAAGTACAACCCATCATTATGACTCTTGGACCATTTATCACGATCCTTCCATTCTTGCCTCAAAGAGTTCATTTGTCACAGGATCACCACAGCAATGTTTTTAATATACATCTATTGACCTTTCAACACATTTAGAATTAAATTCTAGTGATTTAGTACCTACATGAGCTAAACCCTGCCCCCTCACCTGACCTCTTCTTCTCTGACTCTCCACCTTCCACAGAACTTGCTTCAGCCACACTATTCTTACTGCTCCTCAAACACCAAATGTATTCTCTCCTCAGGACCTTTGCAGAGGCTTCCCTGATAAACTGTATTCGTCAGGGTTCTTCAGAGAAACAGAACCAATTACATGTATACATATATATATATAATATATATACACGTATGTGTTTGTATATATGTAGATCGTCTATTGGTTATATATATAAATGAACACATATAAAATATACATATATATGTATGTATACAAATATATGTATGTATATATATGTGTGTGTATATATATATATATATATATATATAGAGAGAGAGAGAGAGAGAGAGAGAGAGAGAGAGATTTACTATAAGAGGTTTCCTCAAAGGATGATTACAGAGGCTGTAAAGTCCCATGATCCTCTCTGCAAGCTGGAGAACCAGGAGAGCTGATGGTGTAAGTTCCAGTCTGAAGGCAGGAGAAGATTATGTTCCAGCTCCATCAGACAGGAGCGAGATGGCAAATTCTCCTTTCCTGGGCCTTTTAATTCAGGCCCTCAATGCATTAGATGATGTGCACCCACAGTAGGGAGGGCAATCTGCTTTACTCAGTCTACTGACTCAAATGCTAATCTCATCTGAAAACACTTTCATATAGACTCAGAATAGTATTTAACTAAATATCACAGCACTTGTGACCCAGTCAAGCTGACACATAAAATTAACCATCACATCACTGTTACCTAAACTATTAATCACCAACTTCTATCACATTCCATCCCTTTATCCTGTTTTATTTTTTATTACATTTAAATTGCATTATGTTTTCTTTTTTATCTTGTTAAATATATTTCCTAGGAAAATATATGCTTCCAAAGGGCACAGATTTTGTCAGTCTTCACCACTGGAATAGACCCAGTACCCTGAACAGTGTCTAGCTTATAGTATACGCTCAATAAAATATTTCTTGGTTAAATGACTAACAAATATATTACTTTATCTCCAAGCACCTGTAGCTATCACACACACACATACACATACATACACACAAAGCAAACTAAATGTATGTAATGAGACTGAATAAAAGAGGAAACAACCTGATTCAAATTTTAAAATGTAAGAAGTGCAGCCAGCAATCCTTAGAGAACAGTAGCAAATGAGTATATAGATAATTGGCACAAATTTTTGGCACAAAGCCTCAGCAGATTCATAGTAAGTCTTTCCTTGATCATCAGTACTAAGAGAATGCGGTTTTAGGACAAGGCATTGGCTTGTGGTCATATTCTCCTTCTAGTCCATGCATAATTGAAATGCTATCTTGTACATAATTTTCTTCAGTTCTTTCTTATATGCAAATAACCCATTCATGAAAATTATTATTTTTATTTTTTACTAAGGTACTCGTATATTTAGTCACATAAAGAAACCTCTGACACGGGACTTCCCTGGTGGTCCAGTGGTAAATAATCTGCCTTCCAATGCCAGGGACACGGGTTCAATCCCTGGTCAGGGAACTAGGATCCCACACGCGGCGGGGCAACTAAGCTGGTGCACCACAACTACTGAGCCCATGTGCCTCAACCAGAGAGCCCATGTGCTGCAAGAAACCTCTGACATTCTTTCACCTCCCCACTTCACCCTATGAAACTGGATGAAGTCTAACCTAAGAATATAGGCATTGATTCTGTCAGGCTAGCCATCTATGGTAGACTACTTATGCTCTTGGAAACAGAAAGAAAACTTAGGGGAATATCCAGGAGAGTGGTTAGGACTCTTGAGAGCAGCTTGAGGAGATTGTTTCTAGGTAGTAAGAAATGAATAGGTATCCAAAGCACAGCTGGAAAGGAAGGAAACTGACTTGTTTAGCTTGTAAAATATATCAGCTGTTTGGAGTCAGAGTGCAGCTATCTACTCAAGTAGATTATAGCAGCAGAGAAAGGTTTCTAGTCAGCACAAACACTTGAATGCCTGCACAATATCAGATGGGTAGAGTTATGCTTCTCATGTCTGTGTGTGTGTTTCTTCTTGTTTTCTACTTAGAAACTTCACTTAGAAAACTCCAGCGAGAATCAACAGTGCTTAGAAGAAAAAAAATTAGATCACTTTTGTCTTTTCTCAGACCAAAGTTTTTTTTTTAGACCAAAGTTTTATAGCAGAAGACCATCCCCAATGATTCTTATAATTCTTATTAGCAAGGAAATGTGGTAATAGTGGCCATTTTTTATGAATGAGCCATAAGTGTAATGTAAAAGCAGAGAAAACACTATAAAACATAGTGGTTAAGAACACAAGGTTTGGAATCAAGCAGGGCAGCATTCAAATTCTGTTCCTCTCATTTATTGTAAGATATGGAGAAATGATTTCATTTAGTATCCTCAGTTTCTGTAAGTGCAAAATGATCCTAACACAACACACCTCATTAGGTTATTGTAGGATAAATAAAATAATGTATACAAAGTGTAGCACAGAACTTAGCACATGGTTAAGAGCTATGTTACAGGAAGTCATTCCTAATATCATTGATTGATATAAACATCTACCATCTCCTCTAAAATTTTACAGGCACAAAGGACTATATATTATGTTTTCTGAAATGAAGTTTTCACTTCCGTACACATATATACCAATAAAACCACATTTTGACATAATGATAATTCTTATTTGCTTATAAAAATTTACTAGAAGTATGTACTCAGAGATGCCCATAAATACACATTAGATTACATTATCAAATACATATAGGAGAATGACAAAAACAAAAAAAGGAAGCATTTCTTAAACATTATTTTTCTTGGCAGTCTCAATTTTCTTTTGTTTGTTTTATTTTGTTTTAAGGTCCATGTCTATCTTCAGTAGGCTTCACTCCCTGATTGCCTTTAGGGTTCTTTCACAAACCCAACAAAAGAATAAATTAATTTTATTTTACTCAGAACTTGAATCAATAATTTTTCATGTCTGAGGCATGATTATTATTATTTTTTTTATATTCTATCCAGAGAGAGACAGAGATCTGTATAGAAAATCTTAATGAAGTTATAATGGCTACATAGACAGTAATGCTTCATCAACTTTATTTTCAGACATAAGGATATAAAATCAGCTGGAAAACTTGAGAGTGCAACTGTCATGAGAGAGGTTAAAAGAAGTGAACAAAGCTAAAAGAAGTGAGTTCTTTTCGTTGTTGTTGTTTCCATGGACAAGATTCAAGAAAACAAAGAAATCCAAGCCAGGCACTGATTGCTATCTAATCATTCGATTAAAATTGTGCGCCATGGTATGAAGCTATCAACAAAGTCGCTGATGAGGATAAATGCTTAGCCTCAACCGTCTACTCCCTTGTGAGGGAAGGGGTACATTCTCAATCAATAAGTTGTTTGCTTAGATCCGTGGCCTGTTTTCTTGAGTTATCGCAGGAATCAAGCCAGGCTTCAACCTCAACTCACTCCTTTTAAGTCTCTGATACCTTAGTATATTCCATTTTAACCTTCTTATGTTGGATAACTTGGGAGGTGAGTATTTCCTCCAGTATTACTAAAGTACTTATTAATGATATTCTAACAAATGCAAATGTAATAATCAGTAATCCTCTTCTAACCTTAGTTATACTCAAAATGTTTACTCTTTAATCCCTTGTTCTGTAAATCATCTATTCCTCACACAGTTAATCATAGAAAAATAGAATTTTATCTTAAGGTTGAACCGTTTCGTAGCTTGTATCTCAATGTATTCTGTGGTAACATTTCATTAAATATATATTTATTAAATGTTGAATCTGGAGATTTAGTTTATTTTGTTTCTGGACAGTATCTGCCATATAAGGGAGTTGACAGAGTCCATTCACATCATCAGACCAACCAACCAAAGCAGAAGTAATTCATTTCAGAACAATTTAACTTTACTTTTTAACTAATAAATAGGTTGATAAGTATCCTGTGAAAACTTTCTCCTTCTAAATTCTGATTTTAAAACAGAAAAAAATAGCCAACCTTCTCAGAATGTCTTAGCAAATCTCTCTGGTTTTTAGGGGCAATGCATTCCTGACTGTGTTTTTGTTTGTCCCCCTGGAGTGTTCCATACCCGAGATAACACACAATAGTAAGATGCCAGTAAGAATGCCTTTCCTCTGCAAAACAGCAGAAAGGTAACTATGGAAGGAGAGGTGGAGATCAAGGGCTAGTAGATTGATTCTTAGTCCTATCAGTTTTGGAAAAGTCTACCTATAGAATTGAGGACCTGAAATTTGCTATCCATGCCTCTGCGAACATCTGGAAAGTCTTCTTTTTTTTTTTAATTTGAAGACTATGGCTTAAATCTTCTACCTTGTTTTTTTCACAATCCGTTAAAATTTTATTGTGATCATGTAGAATCACTGACTTGCAAAATGTCTGGAGACAGGATGTGTTGTCCAGATAATTTTTATTAAAGAAGGGGTGAAAGTACATTTTGAAAATTACATTTATGTGCCTGAATTTAATGGCATAAAAACTTTTGTTAAATAGTTGATTTATGAGGCCCACGGTAATAGTTGCTCAGTCACATCATCTTCGTCTTATCTCTGATTCCATTCAAAGCTTGGGTAAATGGTAGCAGTACAGACTTCCCAGTCCAAGATTCACTTTAAGCTGTCAGGGCCTTCCTTTATGTGCATGTCACCACTTCATTTACAGCCCTGGGACTCCTTCTATACAGTGAACACTTAACAGCAGCAGGAGGGCCTCAGAAACATGGGGACATAGGCATTCAGGGGCCATCCTCAATGAATAGAAAAAAGGAAGTGATGAAGAGGCAGTCTGTGTGCTTCTCAGAAGGCCCCAGCTGAAACAAGCCTTTCATGGGGATGACAAACAAGCCTTTCTCCCTTATATGGAATTTTTTTCCTTCCCCATCTCACTCTCTATTTTCCCCGACTCTTATTCTCTGGGATAATATAACGAACTAATTTCACTCAAGACCTTGTTTCAAGCTGTGCATTCAGAGGAACACAAGCTAGGGTATTATTAATAGCAGTAACTCTAGCAAGCAGACCCTCAGGATTCTAGAACTGTTTTACTCACTGATTAAACAGTAAAGGAAGACCTCCCAGATGGTGGGGAGCAAGATTATAATAACCCCTGGCACAAACATTAAGACACTCATCTATAATGGATTTGGGATAAAGTACAGGTGGAAGGATATCTTTGGATTATGCACTTGAAAATGTTTTATTCGCCTTGCTTCCATAACTGCTTTGGTAACTTTATTCATTGCTTTGTTAACTATCAACAGCTTTGTTAATTTCTTTTAGAAGTCAAGAATAAAGAAAAATGACAAGTTTAGTTCAATCAAGTATCAACTCAGGGAATGCTGTGAAATCCAGAATTTCTGCATGACAGTGTTTAAAAAAGACCATTATCTCAATGATCTAGGGTAGATGGAGACATAGCAGCTATGCGTCTGCTATTTTTGAGAGATGCAACAGCTGAGATGTGACTCATTTCCATGTAGACACATTGTCTTCAACTTTTACAATAAAGTTTATTGAAAAGTGTTTTTGTCAAAAAGATCAACTTTCTTCTCTCAATAATCTTTTTCCTTTCCTTTGATGTTAACATTTATAGCCCTTTGCACCGGTTTTCTATTAGTATTTTAAATTGGTACTTGAAATTACTTCCCTAAAGATAAGAGCCCAGGCACCAGGGATACTAACCTCCATTCACCTTAGGGAGTTCTTGCCTCCCAGAGTTTCTACAGAGAGCTGCACATTCCTGGCCTCTAAACTTCTTGGAGACATGTCATTCCAAGCTCTCCCTGGTGGTTCGTTCTAGCCCTCCTCTGCAGCTGCCACTCATATATTTTCTATCACTTCATGGTTTAGCATGTGGAGAAATTAAAATATAATGAGTTTGTAAAGTTGAACTCATCACAATAATGAAGTTTCACATAAAGTGCTCCTTCCACCAAAACACAATATGCTTAGTTGGCGCAATGGTTCTGCAATTAAAACACAGAAGAGGAAGCCAGTCTTCCATTAGGTATGTATTACCTCAAGATATCCAAATAATAGTCCTCA
The DNA here is from genome assembly GCF_059928025.1 of Delphinapterus leucas. Lineage (NCBI taxonomy): Eukaryota > Metazoa > Chordata > Mammalia > Artiodactyla > Monodontidae > Delphinapterus > Delphinapterus leucas. The sequence goes on from NC_143132.1 coordinate 34,156,086, forward strand.
AGTCACTTTACCTATTTTTTCTCTTTATCTATGTATTCATATATGTGTGTATATATATATATGGTGGATGCATTTTTATACAGGATGAGTTAGGATTCTTTTATAGATAAAGTGAGATTAGAGCAAAGACCTAAAGGAAAAGAAGGAACAAAGGATATAGATATCTAGAAAAATAACATTTCAGGAAGTGGGAAATTCACGTTCAAAGTATTTGGGGTTCATGTGGGCTCAGTGTGAAGGAATAATAGCCAGGAGGTCAGTGTGGCTGGAATATCTGAATAGGGAAGAGATTATTAAGTTATGAGGCCCAAAACATAGTAGGAGAGATGAATATAAGATCATTTATAAAATTCTGTTTGTAAGTGTGTATTCATTTATGTATGAATTATTACACATGTATTCATAATTATTTAGATGATGCCTTAGCTCAATGCTCATACTATTCATGTAGACACACAGGGTATGTGTATAGGGTTGTACGTAACATTGAGAGAAGAGACTTCGATTAGCAAATCTATGGCTCTGGTTACCTATTTTGCCATAGGATAAAAAGATTGTTTAGTTGAGAAGATATAATAGATTACATCCAAATTTAATGTTCAATTTATAGATGAGAAAAACAAATCCCAGAGAGGTGAAATGACCTATCCAAAGACAGGTGGCTAATTACTGGCAGAACAAGGATTAGCACGCAGATCCCTTGGCTTTCATTTAAGCATCTTTCATCTACAAAACCATAGTTATTAACTGATTCGGATGTTCAAAGATTAGCAAAATAATGGGTTGTCTCTGAAAAGATGTAAAATTTATAGGAATAATTAATAAATAAAGACATCTACAATTTATTATTAGGAAAAAATATCTAGCATGCAACATACTTGTAAGTTCTTGAATTATGAACAAAACTGATCCTCTTAATAGTATCCTCAAAAGTAAACTAATAAATCATACGTATTTACATTTCAACTGTTTAAATAAGATTTATTTGAGAGAGTAGCCCAGTTTTACATGGGAGCTGATAGGATGTTTGAAGTCAGTATACTCCCTCAGGCTAACATTGCATCTGCTGTGCAAACTTCAAGACTTTTCTCAAACTTCAGCAATGAGGAATGTGAATCATCACCCAGATGAATAATGATTATTCACTACAACCCTTCACTCCCCCAAGACAAGGCATTTCTCTGGATAATTAACATATATATTAATAATATATTATTAATAAAAGCTTTTATTCAGGAAACTGTGCTAAAATCAGAGGAGTATGAAGAATCTGGACTGTTATGGTGGAGTTAGCCTAAGAGGAAACAGAAATACCTGGACTGTGCTGAATCACCATAGTGATCATGAAGAGGGTGACAAATCTCAGGAATCAAGTAAGAATCATTTACAAAGGACAGAAGTCCTACTGAAGACAGTAGGAAAAATAGGAGTATTTGCCTTGGAGTGCCATAGAAATGAGGCATAAAATTAAAGGAATATTCCAAACACATTTGGGGTAGGTTTTTAAAAAGAGAAAGTGAAAAATAAGTCCTTTGAAAAGTATTCAAAATTCACACAGAGCAAATTGTCTCTTTCAGCCATATGCATTTCATCTATCTGAATCCCTTTATTTTTAGTTTAAAGGAGGCACTTATTTCAGAACTCCTGTATGATTGAAAGATAATGTAAAGTTCAGAAATAAGGACCTTTGAGCTTTATGTGGACACATTATCCTTTTCTTCCATAACTGCTGAAGAACTATCCATTTGTTTCCTTGGGAAATATGTGAATCCTGTATCTCACTCTTATATGTATTCTTGGAGGGGCCTAATGTTTGAAGTAAATGTACTGCTTAATTTCTACATAACTTGTATTAGGCGACTTTGAAACATCAGAAACAAATTAAAAATTCTAAGCAATTCTATTACCTTCCTGTAAATCTGGGGGGTTGGAAACAGATATTAAAGACATCTTTCAGATGTATATGCTATAAAATAGTTGTACAACCCACCTTTTAGTAAAAGTATTTCAAGTACATTTGCACACACTGTTCCATAGTTAAATGGCCAGTCTGAAAATCACTGAAATCATTAAAATTTGTGTTAAATTTCCTTAAACTATTTAGTAAACATATCCAATATATGCATACTGGTCTAAATGGAAAACTCAGTTCACAATTATAACATAGCAACATATGAGTAAGAATGACGTGCTGGCTTAGGATCTGCATTAGGTCGTCCTACCTTTGTCTCCATACCCTGGTTTTCCTCATGTATTAGACACAAGTTCTCAATGCAAGGTCATCCAGACTCTGATTTGGTATGAATGAATTTTCTAGCTGCCATGAAACTACTGCAAAAATTCCTGAGGTTTTCTTTTCAAGTATTTTGTATTGTCTTTTTTTTAAGTTTTGCTTTGGTTGAAAATTAAACTTTTTTAAAAGCTAGCATATGAATTGTTAGAATTATATTAACAATCCTAGATCAATAGTAAGTGCGCATTAAGTACTATTAAAAAAGAATGAAACTTTAGGGCAATATTTATTTCTTAAAAAAGTTTTTTCATTAATTGTAAGCAGCTCGATTATTGGTGGGAAAAGAATTCTTCAAAGATGACTGGGCAATTATGTCATTGGGACTAGAAAGGAGAAGTTTCAGTGGCTAGAATAATTGGATAGAGAACTGGAATACTTCAGTTTCTGAGTCACAACATCAAAGGAGTAAAAACACAAGCATTTAAGAGAGTAAAAAAAAGTTCAACAATATTAACAAGGGATATTTCCTTGGCTCAAACCTTCCTGCTAAATTGTAACTTTAGCCTAGACAATTCTAGGAGTTCTTGGGGGCTGGTTCATCTGTACTGGTTGGAGGACTACTGGAATTCTGTTGCATGCTTATTACCACCTCTACTCCCACCATTATACCCTTAGCATACTATTAATCCTTGCTCTTGGGCATTCTGCAAGCACCTGCCAAACTCTGAGATCAACAATGCTTAATGTGGAGGGTGCTGATGTCTGCCTTAAGGCATTGTTTCATGCTGCAGCCAAAGTTGCTGGTGATGCCTTCTATTCCTGCAAAAGCTACTGGCACCAATACCATGGCTTCTTTGTGCTGTCAGTGTCCCAAGGAGATATTTGAGCTTTTACTCAATTGTTAATTACAGGCCTTAAAGACTCAAACATAAACCTGAAGGGGATCAGGGAAAGAAGCTCTGAATGATTAACTCAGTTCTGATTTACAATAATTTCTCTTCTCTTATGCCGGTCTTTGAACCAAATTTTTGCAACCAAGTTTTCTAACTATGATCATATTTTCCCCAGAAGTTCTACATTTCTTTCTCTAGAAATGTCTGAATGCATGAGAAAGCTTAAACTCAAGCAAAAATGTCAGCTCTAGGGAAGACAAAAGCTAAAAAAAACTACTAAGGAGTATAGTAGTCAGAAGAAATCTCAGTTTCTAGTGATTGGAAGTAGTTATTTATGGAAAGAAAAAAAAATCCAATTAAGAAATTTGCAGTTAAACAATTTCACTTCAGTAGCCTTTGAAACAAAGGAAACTACAAGAAATCTGTATAAATTTTTCTAGACATCTTACCTAACAGAAAAAAACTAATTGCAAAAAAAAATAAATAAAAATTTTGGATTCAAGGTTTGGATTAAAATTAAAATTTATTTAATACTGCATTGAAAATAATTGTTAGTTAAAAATAAAATACTGAATTTATTTTATTCACTGATCACAAACATTAGTTGTCAACCTGAGACTTTATTATGTTAGAGTTCTGTTTTTAACTTAACATTTTCTGTATGGAAAAGTAAAAATTCCTGGTGTACATGACTTTCACTCTGAAAAATATTGATACTACTGCTTGAAACTAACTCCTAAGGACTCTTGGGACTGTGGATGAAAAATGTCACCTACCATATCAGTAAACAAAAGATGTTGCAGCCAACAAGCCCTCAGCCACTGCAGCCACCCCCAACTGTGCACCCTGAGGGGATTCAGGATTGAGAAAAACAGGATACTGGCCCTAGATATTTAAGGTGCATATCAAAGGAATGATTTCAATGAGCCCAGACTCTTGCATCTTCCCACAGAAAAGTGCTAAATTCATTAACTTGAGATGTCTGTTTTTTCTTTAATTAGCAGTAATCTTTTGATGTTCTACTACCTGTTTTGTTGCTGTTTGTTTGTTTGTTTGCAAAAACTCCTATATATCCTGGCTCCTCCCTTACCTATTCTGAGCAGTCCCTCAGAGCTATCTGAGAGGCAGCCTCCAGGCTAAGTCCTCCAGGAGTCCCCTGAATAAAACGTAATTCTCAACTTTTAGGTTGTGCATTTTTTTTTTGCAGTGGACACAATACAACATGTAAGAAACAACTTTGAACTTCTCACTGTCTCGTTCAACCTGCTCATAGAATACTTACCCTGACCCTAGAAGAGAACTTGGGAACTTTCCATGATACTTTAGTAGATTTTTTGTAACTAAAAGTTCTGCTGTCAACTTAAATTTTATTTTTTTTTATTTATGGCTGCGTTGGGTCTTCACTGCTGTGCATGGGCTGTCTCTAGCTGCAGCGAGCAGTGGCTACTCTTCGTTGCAGTACATAGGCTTCTCTTGTTGAGGAGCACGGGCTGTAGGTGCCCATTGGGCTTCAGTAGTTATGGCTCATGGACTCACTAGTTGTGTGCACGGGCTTAGGTGCTCCACGGCATGTGGGATCTTCCTGGACCAGGGCTTGAACCGGTGTCCCCTGCATTGGCAGGCGGATTCTTAACCACTGCACCACGAGGGAAGTCCTATTGTCAACTTAAATCATGAACACAGCCTTAATAATTAAAATACGAGACCCAGACATTAATTAATTCATGAATTTAAAGTGAAGATTCTCACCTCAGTGATCTGAGGTCTGTAACAGCTAGGCAACTGTCCTAGGAGAAGGGGTCATTGTGAACTGTCTTCTAATTTTCTCACTCTGGTGTTTCTCTCATCTCAATCAGCCTTGATCCAGGTGGATCAATTTTATTAATCTTTAAAAAAGCCAGATTTTGGCTTTTTTATTTTTGTATGTTATTTGCACAATTTACTGATTTCCACCCATAATTTATGATTTCCTCCCTTCTACTTATTTTGAGTTTAATTTGATCTTTCATTTCTACCATGTTAATTTGGAATTTTACATCCTTATTTTCTAGTTTGAGCATTTTAACTTTTACAATATAAAGCTAAAATACACCTTTTTTTCGAAACACTTGTTTAGGTAGATACATAGATAGCTAAATACATAGATGCATAGATATAGTTACTAGAAGTTTTCCAATGCTGGGTTTTCATTATCATTCAATTTGAATTGTTTTCTAATTTACCTTGTTACTTCTTATTGAATCTATGGATTATTTATAATTAATTTTATTCCCATATAATTGGGAAACCCTAGGTACCTTTTGTATTGCTTGCTAATTTAATTCAGTTATGGTCAAAGAATCTATTCTGTATAATTTAAATCCTTTAAAATGTCTAAATATATTTGTTTTAGGGTCTTTCATATTGTCTATCTCATTTAGTTTTCCATGTGTTTCAGGAAAACAAAGTATATCTTCATAAGCTGAGTATACTGTTGTATAGTTGTATATAGGTGGTCAATTAGGTCAAGGTGGTTGATAATGTTGTCAGAATTTTTACATTTTTATTGATATGTGTCTCCTTATTTTAATTCCTGAAAGAGGAGTGTTTAAAACTTAATTTTGTAAGCAGCTTTTGACAGGAAAGAGCTCTTTGCAGGAAAGAGTTCTCTGCAGGAAGCCCCTTTGTCTTGTCACTAACCTTAAGTCAGGCAGCCCCATGCTCCACTCATCTCAGGTCCTAGCACACCTTTCAAATATTTTGATCACACACTACCATGCCTAATATGTTGCTTCTTTCCATAGATCAAAGAAGAATAAATGAAGAATAAGAAATTAACAGATGACCACATCTCTTCCCTAGTTTCCCCTTCAGTAATCTTGTGAACAAACTGTGTGAACAAGATAGAATGTAAAGAAAAATTACCAGAAGTCCATAAGCCTGCAAACAAGTCTGCACACAGTGGGGGATGGTGATGACTCTGACCCCCTATCTCAAAGATTAACTGAGATTACTTCCCTTCTGCCCTTTAAAAACTTTCCTGGCTGAGCAGAATCTTTGGAGGTGGTTTTTGAGGGACACTAAATCCACCATCTCCCCAGACTGCCGGCACTCTGATTAAAAGCAGTTTTCCTTTCTACCAACATTTCTCTCTCTTGTGTATTGATTTTCAAGCGGTGAGCAGATGGACCTGAATTCAGTAACAATATTTTTACTTGTATTTTTGTTTCATTAGTTCTGCCAACTTTTTCTTTATGTATACATTTAAGCTCTGTTATCAGTGGGTAAACATTAAGGGTTATTATATTTTCTTGATGAGTTGATTGATGCTTTTACCTTTGGGAAGTTTCATTCTTTTACCCTGGTAATATTCTTCGTCTTAAAATCTACTTTATCTGATATTTACATAGAAGCATTCTTATGAATAGTGCTTCCATAAGATATTTCCCATTTTTTTCATTTTACCCTACCTGTAATTTTATATTTAAAGCCTTTCTCTTGTAATAAGCACATAGATTGTCTTTGCTTTTTAATCCAACCATACAATCTCTATTTTTATTTGGAATGTTTAGTCAATTTACATTTTTATGTTTATTAAGGTATTGAGGTTTAAGTCAACCATCTTGCTACTTTTCACTATTTGTCTCATCTGGTTTTTGTTTTCTTGTTCCATTTTTCCTGCATTATTCTGGATTAATCAAGCAATTTTTTAGCATTTCATTTTATTTCATCTATCAGATTTTCAACTTTAAATCTTTGTTTTATTTATTTAGTGTTTGCTGTCTGTATTTTACCATTAATTTTTAACTTAGTCAATGTAACTTCAAGTAAGACTATAAAGCTTCAGGTCTGAAGAACGCTACAACAGCATATACAGATTTAACTCCTTCCAGTTTTTAGCCCTATTGTTGTCATGTATTTTACTTTTGCATAAATTACAAACAACAGAGTACATGTTATTATTTAATCATTAAGTAGGCAATTATTTTTTTAAAAATGGAGAAAAATTTATGTTTTGGCATATTTTTACCCTTTCTGAAAATCTTAATTCCTTCCTGTAGACTTTCCAAACTGTGACTGTTCTCTTCAGTATGAAAAAAACTTTTACATTTCTTGTAATGTGAGTGTGCTGGTAACAAATTATCTAAGCTTTATTTAAAATAAAACTGTCTTGATTTTACCTGTTTTTATAAATATCTATATAAAACAAAGAAAACAGACTTTTGAAATGGTCATTTTCCTCCTAGATCTTTAAAGATGTCATTTCAATACTTTCTAAATGCAAGATATCTGAAGAGATATCAGCATCTGATTCTTCTATTTCCCCTGTATATATTATATATTTTTACAGTAAGTCCTGTACATACAAATGATTTCTGTTCTGAGAGCACATTCGTAAGTCCAGTTTGTTCATAAGTCCAACAAAGTTAGCCTAGGTACCCAGCTAACACAATCGGTTATATAGTACTGTACTATAAAAGGTTTATAATAATTTTCACACAAATAATACATAAAAAACAAACACAAAAAATAAGAAAATAGTTTTAGTCTTACAGTACGGTACCTTGAAAAGTACAGTGTACAGTACAACAGCTGGCATACAGGGGCTGGCATCGAGTGAACAGGCAAGAAGAGTGACTGACTGGAGCGGGGAGAGGAGGTGGGAGATGGTAGAGCTGAAGGATTGTCAGCAACAGGACACGGAGGGCAAGCTGCAGTTTCACTCATGCCTGACATTGACGGCACAGGTTCTGGTCCCTTGCTGGATTCAATCCCATCTACCCTCTTGAAAAAACGATCCAGTGATATCTGGGTAGTAGCTCTTTTTTTTCTCGTCATAGATGACACGGTAGCACTGAATTGCATTGTGAACAGCTGCTGCAACCTTAGTGTACCATTCTATGTTTGGGTCCTGTGCTTCAAAAACTAACAGTGCCTGCTCAAATAAAGAAAATCCCCTTGCCATTTTCTGCATTGTGAATCTCTTCCATTCATCAGTTACTTCTTCCTCCTCTTGTCTCTCTTCATCCTTTCTCTGGGCCTCCAATTCCATCAGGTCTTCATTAGTAAGCTCCTCACGTTGCACAGCAAAAGTACTGTACAGTAAAGTACACAAAAGCACAACCACTTGTAGAAGATGCACACACATGACAATGTACACCAGACACGTGAACTAATTTATGTGATTGGACATGTGAACGTACATTCGCATCTTTGGAATTTTGCAGCTTGAAGGTTCATATGTAGGGGACTTACTGTATTCCTGATTCTTTAAGGATTTGTGCTTCAATTTTTTTCCCCAGCATTTTCACTACAGCGAGCTTATGTATGGTTTTCTAGCTATTTCTAATGCTTGGGCTCTACCGAGCTTCCTGGTTATGCACAGGTTATTTTGAATTCAAATTTGAAAATTTTTTGGCTTATTTCAAAATACACATACACACATACACATTCTAATCCCTCTGGATTTTTAATTGGACAATAATAAACACTTGATATTGCTGAAATCCCACAGGTTGTCAATTATAAACAGATTTTTTTAATCTGCTTTTTCTCTTGAATTAGCAGCTGTGTTCTTCTACAGGACTCACTTAGTTAATTTTTAATACAATAAATATTGTATTTTTGCTATTTGGTTCTTCTATTTAATTGTCCTCTTTGTCTATTCATTCTTTATTGAATGATCTGCTTCTATTGATTGCTTTCTCTTGATTATGGTTCCAATTTCCTTGCTTTTTTGCATAGTTTACATATTTCTAAATTATATCTCAGACACTGTGTAAAAGAACAGTAGTGAATAATTCACAATCTTTCTGTTCTCTTGGTTATTTCTCAGAGAGTCAAAGTCCTTTCCTCTTTCTATTGGATACAATTATGGTCACTCAGATCCCTCCAAGAACAAAACTGAACTGATTCTGGGCCTTCAGCTATAATTACATTCCATTTATTCATGACCAACATCCAACTTTCTGTGCCATCATCATTTTTAGAATGTCACTATTTGAGTTAGAGAAGGGTGGTTGCCTGGAGTTCCAATGACTTGGCTGATTTCTCCACATGCCTGTAAAGTCTCCTCATTTATGACAAGTCTGCTTCTCTGTCTAACTTTGCCAAGGCTAAGTATCCACATACTGTTTAGAAGCTGCCACATCTCTCTGCCCACTTATAATGGCTCTATTCAATAATTCAGGTTATTGAAGTTTCCTGGCATGTATCACTGTTTGTTAGCTGTATGGAAAATATATGATTTTTTTTTAACAGAACTTGCTTATCTTATTGTTACCATGGTAGTAATCATCTGTCATGACTTTCTCTATCCTATCTAGAAGTAGAAATCCTTCTTGGGCATCTCTGTTCTTTCTCTTGTCTTGCTAACTGAAGTTTCTGGTCCTTCTCATGTTGCAGTGAGGAGGATAGAGGATGTATTGCACAGGAATTCCTATATGGCTAATAATATCACAAAATGACTTTATATTCTTTGGTCTCACAGATATATATAACTTCTTTTTTATTTGAAGTCTTCTTTTTAGGCCAATCATATATTCACACTATAATTCCCACATGGAGGTTAAGGTTTCTTCAACATTTAATCACGGCACAGCTTTTGAGCTTTTGATTTACAATTGGTCTTGTTTTTCTCTGACAGAGTACTTTTAAGTCAGGATCTGTTTAAAAGTGACTCCATGAGACAGCAACATCATGGTTTCCATGTCTGTTTCTAGGACTCATGCAGCCTTGGCTTACTATTAAAGGAGGGTATGGATGGGATGGCATGGATTATTGCCATCTAAAAACACTTTCTTCTTCTCATGGATCACTTAAATCAGGGTTTTTTCTTTAGGTTTTTTGTTGTCTGTCCGACACCAATCAACTGTGCTTCAAAGCAGAAATAGAGACACAGAGGTAGAGGACAAACGTATGGATACCAAGGGGGAAAGGGGCGGGGTGGGAGGAATTGGGAGACTGGGATTGATGCATATACATTATTGATACTATGTATAAAATAGACAACTGATGGGAACATACTGTGTAGCACAGGGAACACTACCTAATGCACTGTGGAAACCTAAATGGAAGGGAAGTCCAAAAGGGAGGGGATATCTGTATGTGTATGTCTTGTTCATTTTATTGTGCAGTGGAGGCTAACAGAACATTGTAAAGCAACCATACTCCAATAAAAATTAATTTAAAAAAAGATAAAGGAAGACTGATTTTAACTGCAGCTCTTATCTGTCTATTTTAATGCACCTACAGCCATCTACTATCATTTGAATTTTACCTAATTTTTAAGTTTTAGAGGTTTGTCCATGAATTAGCATTATTTTAGATAATCCCAAATTTACCTATCCTACTCCATATTACTCTATATGCACTGATGCTGATCAACCAGTATGCAACACATATTCTATTTATGAAAAAAGATCATTTTATCTCTCTTCACCTATTCTTCCAATTCTTGAGTTTGAGTATGCTTCAAAAATCTTTATGATAAAATCAGTATAATTTGTAGCTTTGTAGGATGGTATTGTTACTGGAATCTAGAGGCTCTAGCATTTGGAAATGTTTCTGCCTTGTTTCTTTGTTGACTTACATGGAACAAGGAAGAATTTGGAGTATGGAACTAATAACAAATTATGAAAAACTTTTCTTTCTAACAGAGCTACTTGACTATATATTCTATCTAACAGATCCCACAGATAAAAACAACTAAATAGCCTACATAAAAAGAAAATAAATGTATCTATGAACCAGTTAGGAGTATTTGGAGGTCAAACACATTCACCATATGTATGCCTTGAAACTTGGTATTAGATTAAGCAGAAGAAAACTTCACTGGCAGTTTAAAAACATAAATTCACATGATCTGGGTATTGTAAATAAACAGAAATTATTTCAACAATCATAAGCTCACAGTTGCAAATCAAAAAAACATATACAATAGACCATTGAGAGCCAGAAAATTTAAATGAAAACAGAATCAGACGAGCAAATATTGTAGGTATCTGAATTACTAGATTCAGAATATATAATAATTATGTGTAAAATACTGTAAAATAAAATAAGGTTAAAACTATTAGTAACAGGCGAAAAACTTTAAAAGTAAACAAAATTTTAGATACACCAAAGTGAGATTTAGGGAACAAAAAATATATCTGAAGGAGTTATCCACAATTTAATATTGAAAGATAAATAAATGGGAAATGAAGAAGGGTTAATGTGTATTTCCAGAAGTGGAGGAGAGAGAGGGAAGAAATATGAGGGAGCCAATATTGAAGGCAGTTGAAAGGAACCAAAAGCAGAAACTAGGGAAACTTCAACCCATGAAAGGAAGGAAACACAGTGGATGATGTTAATACATTAATTCAGTTTTCACCGTAAGAGAACTACTTAGCCCAAGGCATACAGAATAGAGAGTTTAATAAGAAAGAATCTGTCTTATTGATGTGGGGGATCAGAAGTCAGAATTTCAGGCTTCCAAACCAGTTGAAAAATAAAGAGGAGCAAAGTATTCAATCAAGGAGGGAACCAAAGAGTAGGACCTTGCAAATCTGTGTGTATACTCCACTCAGTTTGAACTGCATAAGAGGAAGATAAGAGTCCCATTCAGAGGGGGGGAAAAAAAAGAGATAAATTATTTTAAAGCTGAGAAATGATATAAGCAGCTGCTTTACATTGGGAATCCAGATTTTAGAGTTCAATTCTTGAGAAGTTAAAGGAGTTTGACTTAATTATTCCATTAAAACTCTGGATATGGTCACAATTTAGGAATAAGAATTATATCCTAAGACTAAGGTTTTTACCTTAGGAATATGGGCAAAATTGAAATCTATCCTCTCTATGAAAATTTAAAACCAAGCTTCTGCAAGGTCAAGGTTAGCTGTAAGTAATTTAATGCAATGCAACATTCTACAGAGAAAGTTAATAGAATCCAGATTTGCCACATATATCATCTGTAATGTCCAATACACAACAGAAAAATACTAGAAATTTTTTAAAAAGTAAAAAATAACATATAGTAAAAAAAGTTAGTAGAAACAGACTAACAGATAATCCAAATGGTAGAGTTAACATACACAGACTTTAAAGTAATTATAGTACATATATTAAAGAATCTGTAGGAAAAATGAAAAATAAATTGGAGGAGGACTTGGGGAAATTTGAGGAAGATATAGAGTCTCTTAAACCAAATGAAAATTCTAAAACTAAGAACTACAATATCTAAAATTAACATTAATTGAATGGGAATATCAGCATTGGCAACAGAAGAAGAAAAATCAGTGAATTTGGAGATAAGTCAATATAAATTATCCAAACTTAAATTGATAACGAATGAACAAAGTTCTGTGATCTGTGGGTATCAAGTGGGCAATCATATATGTAATTAGAATTCCAGAAGGAAAGGAGAGATAAAGTGGGGCTGAAAGAATTCAAAGAGATATTGGCTGAAATTTTCCAAATTGGATTAAAAATATCAAACTTGTCCAAGAATCTCAGCAAACATTAAGCAGAATAAATATGTCACAGTTGGACTGCCAAAAATCAATCACAAAGAGAAAAATCTTAAAGATGCCAAATAAAAGGATACATTATAAACCAGGAAATAAGAATGACAGTTGAAGTTTTGATCATATACAGTGGTAATACATACAAAGCAAGATAATTTGAAGTTTTAAAATGTAGTTTTTAAACATGTTATTCCATTATAACTACATTAAAAGTTAATTTAAAAATAAATTACATTAAAAGTTAATTTAAAAGCAAATTCCAGGGAATATAAATGATCATTGCTAGGATATCACTGTAACAACTAGTGCTGCTGGCTCTCCATATCTGTGGTTTCCTCATCTGCAGATGCAACCAATTGTGGATTGAAAATATCTGGAAAAAGAAAGTTCTAAAAAGTAAAACTTGAACTTGCTGCATACTGGCAACTATTTATATAACATTTACATAGCATTATGTATTGTAAGTAATCAAGAGATTATTTAAAGTATACAGGAGGATGTACATAGGTTGTATGCAAATACTATGCCACTTTATTTTATTTTACTTGTTAATTAATTTTTATTGGAGTATAGTTGATTTACAATGTTGTGTTAGTTTCTGCTGTACAGCAAAGTGAATCAGCTATAGGTACACATATATCCCCTCTTTTTTGGATCTCCTTCCCATTTAGGTCACCACAGAGCACTGAGTAGAGTTCCCTGAGCTATACAGTAGGTTCTCATTAGTTATCTATTTTATACACGTATCGATAGTGTATATATGTCAATCCCAATCTCCCAATTCATCCCAACCACCTCCTTTCCCCCATTGGTGTCCATATGTTTGTTCTCTACATCTGTGTCTCTATTTCTGCTTTGTAAATAAGATCATCTATACCATTTTTCTAGATTCCACACATATGTGTTAATATATGATATTTGTTTTTCTTCTTTTGGACTTACTTCACTCTGTATGACAGCAATGTACAGATTTAATGCAATCCCTATCAAATTACCAATGGCATTTTTTACAGAAGTAGAACAGAAAATTTTACAATTTTTATGGAAACACAAAAGACCCCGAATAACCAAAGCAATCTTGAGGAAGGAAAATGGAGCTTGAGGAATCAGGGTCCCTGACTTCAGACTATACTACAAAGCTACAGTAATCAAGACAGTATGGTACTGGAACAAAAACAAAAATATAGACCAATGAAACAGGATAGAAAGCCCAGAGATAAACCCATGCACTTATGGTCACCTAATCTATGACAAAGGAGGCAAGGATATATAATGGAGAAAAGACAGCCTCTTCAATAAGTGGTGCTGGGAAAACTGGACAGCTACATGTAAAAGAATGAAATTAGAACACTCCCTCACACCATACACAAAAATAAACTCAAAATGGATTAAAGACCTAAATGTAAGGCCAGACACTATAAAACTCTTAGAGGAAAACATAGGCAGAACACTCTTTGACATAAATCGCAGCAAGATTTTTTTTGAACCACCTCCTAGAGTAATGAAAATAAAAACAAAAGTAAACAACTGGGACCTAATTAAAAGCTTTTGCACATCAAAGGAAACCATAAACAAAACAAAAAGACAACCCTCAGAATGGGAGAAAATATTTGCCAGTGAAATAATTGACAAAGGATTAATCTCCAAAATATGCCATTTTATATAAGGAACTTGAGCATTTATGGATTTTGGTATCCATGGGCTGATCCTGGAACCAATCCCCCACAGATACTGAGGGAATCCTATACATTTGCAGACTAAGCAAATTGTTAGAATTTAAATCTACCAACATAAGCATATAATGGAACAGTAATTCACATAACTTTATATGGTTTATAACAGAATATTATGAAATATATATGTATATGAAAGATACAGTTGGTTTTGAAGTTTAATTAGTTTTAAAATATAATATCCTTATTAAACTGGGAATGTATGATCTTGCTTTTAAGTATTGTCTAATCTACAAAGTAGTTACCATTGAACAAAAAATGCAGGTAGTTGGAATGACTCTAGATACATTAAGACTATTCAATATTTCCATCCTTGTTTGGTAGAAGAAATGATAATATGCCCATTAAATTTTTATAGTATACTAAACTTAAAACTGCTAAGGCTATATAATGGGAAATGATGCTATTAAAAAATCAATGAGTGGTCTATTATAGTTTAAGATAATTATGAAATTCATAAAGGTATAAGCAAGTATATATGCTTTCTCTTAACCTCAAGTAAAGAATTTTGTGTGGTGAGACATAAATACCTCAACATAATCAGAGATGCCATCTGTGCATATAAATAAATGAAATAATGGTGACTAGTAACCAACAAAAAATATAAAATATTACCAATATACATTAATCTCTTTTATTCAAATATCTTCTCAAAATCATATTTTGTCAAATCAGAATACATATATATGTGTGCAGAAAAGATTGCAATATTTTAAAAACATATGATTATACATTCAATAACAAATTAATGGAAGTGGGACAATTTCGTATTGCATAAATATATCAAATATTCCTATAATCAGTTTCAACTTTACGTAGCTATTGTGAAAAAGACAGAGTCAGTCAATAGAGGTTTGGGTTTCACATAGTAAGTAGCACTACTAGTAGTAACAGATGTACAAATTGTTGCCATGAATAGTTATTGAGTATTTTTTATGTGGATTTTATTTTACATAAGTGTTATCCACTTCACACATGAGATAATAAAGTTTAATATGAGGCAGCATACAACGTTGCTTCTAGAGCTTAGACCTTGCCTTTTAGAGTCAGTTTAGCCTGCTATGATAGAATACCATGGACTGTGTGGCATAAATAACATTTATTTCTCAGCACTGTTCTGGAGGCTGGGAACTCCAACATTAAGGTACTGGCAGACATGGTACCTGGTGAGAACACCCCTCCTGGTTTGCAGATGGCTTTCTTTTAGTTGTATCTTTACATGGCCAAGAGAGAAATCATCTTTCATGTCTCTTCTTAAAAGGATACAAATTTGGCTCATCAGAGATCTACCCTCATGATCTACAGCTGACCCTTGAACAGCTCAGGGGTTGGGGTGCTGACCCTCCCCACATTCGAAAATCTGCGTATAGCTTTACTGTGGGCCTTCCACATGGTTCCGCATCCTCAGATTCATCCAACTGCAGAGCTGTAGTACTGTATGTATTTACTGAAAAAAAATCATTGTGTAAGTGGCCCTGCTGCAGTTCAAACCTGTGTTGTTCAAAGTCAACTGTAATTATCTCCTAAATCCCTTGCCTCCAAAACCATCATATTGGGGGTTAAGATTTCAACATATGAATTGGGGGCAGGGCACAGACATTCATTTGGTAACTAACCTGTAACTAAGCCCTAATTCATCCATTTATTGAATACATGAGCATGGACAATTTTCTTAATTCTATATCCCATTTTTCTCATGTATAAATTGGGAATAACACTAATATGTGCTTGATAGTGTTCTTGTGAGGATTAAAGGAAAAATCGATATAATTTTTGGTAAATAGTAAATAAACAGAATATATCTTTTTTTAATAAAAATTATGGTCACAAATCAAATATAGACATTAAAATAGTCTTATAGGCAATTAAACTCCGTCGGTAGTGGGAGTTTCTTGACATTTATAATTTCTTGACATTTATATCATAAGAAAGGAGGATGGCAGCCTTCATTTGTAGTCACAGAGTCATAAAATAAATTTTGTCTCCCTCAATCGTTCTGAACTCATGAGTTTCATTAATTTTCTTCACAATCAATGTGTTGGAAGCACTTAGCTAGGGGTCTATTTGCTGATCCTGAGGCATATTGAAAGTGGCTTCAAGCTACATGCACTCAGGCAATCCTCATCTTCTAATAATGCACAAATAACTCTACTGAGCTGAAAAAATCTGATGACAAATCTAATCTTTTCTAACAGTTTGTGCCCATGTGATTATTCAAAGGCATTACTCAACAGTTTAGCTGCTAATGTACAAATCAGAAGATACAAAGATATAACCTGCTATATATATGTTTGTTCAGACATCAAGCAAATGACAGTTCAGATCACTCTGTAAGAAAACATACAACAGATCTTTTACATTATTATGCTTGTTGTATCACTGTATTCTTATCATTTGACATTTCCTTGAAGGTAGAGAACAGACTTTGATTTTATGTCTACTACTCTTTAGCAGAACAATGAATGTCTTCTCATTCATTGAGAATGAATAAATTAATGTTCACTTTTCCCACGGGATAGTTTGAATTATTTTTTAAATTTTAAATGAGATAAGCATCCCGGATAATGTACAGGAATATAAAGCAACATATGTTATATATATATGGAATTAACTCTAATTCTAGATATTTTTGCAGAGTTTTATTTCTTAACTTAAATAGAAATAATCAAGTCACAGTCTTTCCTCAAGGGAGTTAAGATTAGTTTAAAAGTAATTGCTTAACATAATTTCATACTTGATACAACTTGCATTTTCATAAGAAGTTCCATGACTCCTTTTGTCACTATTTAAGTAATGTTTCCCACCTTATTCCACTAATTTTCTCATGTTCATTTCTTGGTTTGGTTTTGTTTTGTTCTGTTGGCCATGCTGTGTGGCATGTGGGATCTTAGTTCCCTGACCAGGGATAGAACCAGTACCCCCTGCAGTGGAAGTGCAGAGTCCTAACCACTGGACCACCAGGGAATTCCCCCAATTCTTGTTTTTAACAGACTTCATGGAAAGTAGGAAGAGCCCAGTTTTAAGTTAAAAAAATTAGTGAATTTAGTAAATCCACATTAAAGGAATACGACTAGTTAACAATCTTTTCTCCCATGCACAATACTGTAGTCTCCATTTGCCTGAATTATTTGGAGAATTCAACTCTTTACTCTCAATAAGGTGACTGATGAAACATCAGAAACTTAAAGGTGGGAGGTGAAAAGAAGTGAGAAAGGGAAAGGAGAAGACAAGTAGAGAATAAAGAAATATTTTATATTTGTATGTTAGGAAAACAAAAGAATGGCACAATACATTTATTCATTTTCTAGTCATGTCTATTGGACCCAATTGTTCCTAAGTATTTATTTTCTTTAAAGTTTTGTCTTTTCCAAATATTGTCACATTTGTGATGAATGTGAGTTGATTTATAAATAAGTAAAATTCAGTGCATGAACTCAGCATAAAATAGTGAGCAAATGCATTCAGATCTTGTCATTGCTCATAAAGCCTTCAAACTCAGAGGTTACATTTGCCAGAAAAAGAGGAACTGAATGTAATTGCTTTTCAACAGTGAAATAAAATGCTTCCTCTCTAGGACATTTCAGTTTTGTGTGTTGGTGGGCAGTGGGGAGAGGTGACACCATTGTTAAGCTGCTAACTACTGTGAGGAAATTTTCCTAGGGTTAAAAGTACAATAAGTCAGTCAACAAACAGTATTTGTGGTGAGTTACCACCTGTACTAAACGTGATGTGCCTCCTAGGTTTAATGTTGCATTAACTTCATTTTGCATTAACTTCAAAGCCATTACTGAATTATGGGTCCACGAAAATCCTTTTTGTTTTCTGCTAGCATTTATTTGTAAGATTCTTCTGATTGCATCAAAATTTCATATGCTGCCTTCCAATAAGGACATTGTTTCAGCTGTGAGAATTTATTAGGAAATATATGATGCTTGCAGTTTTGCAGAAGTTGATTTCCCCCTGTGGACTAATCTCCATTCTGATTTGACTGTAAAAATCCCATAAATTATTTCAATCTCATTTTAGACTGGGACATATTTCATTGATTGGTAATAGCCTAAATTACTTTTTATTGTGATTGTAATGTTTTCTTGTCAAATAGCAGGAAACAGTAAATTATAGAGTAATTTAACAGGTGGAAATATACACAAACAAGAATTGTTAGAAACAAAGATAAACCATTAGAACAAATTGTAGTCTGCACATACCTAATCAGTTCTTTCATGTCTGTGCCTTACAAAATCAATTCTTTCTTCCACAAAGCTTAATTAATCTGGAATTCTGAACTAATATGCAAAATAAAAACTGTGTATTTGGGAACCATGGAATCATAAAATTAGAATGCAACAAAATATACCTGATGGCATTTATTTGGGGATGAGAATGCTTTCATTTTAATACCACAAACTCTATATTGAAGGACCAGTACTAAACTATAAATTAGTAAATATCCCTTGGTCTTAAATGAGCTTTTCCACCACAAACTTAGACAAGATAACGTCATCACTCTATAAAAGAGAAGTGGATTGTACACAAGGAATATAATTGCGCTGAGAATATTGTAAGCACAGGGCTTTTGTGCTTAAAATATTCTGTGCACTTCAGATGGAAGCCCTAAGGGATTTCTAGTGGGCTCTAATCAGAAGTGAGAATTTATGAAAATCAGTTTTCTTTCATGGAAAGGCTGAATCTGCAAAACCTCAAAGTTATCTGAGTGGCACTCTTATTTAATCTAACATGAATACTCTATTTCTAAACCTAAATGAGATCCACTTTAATGATCTTAGAAGATACTCTGACTTTTCCAGAATCCAGGAACATAAAGAAAAACATAGTTTTAGAGATTTTCAACAACTCTTTATCCATGGACCTGTCTTTTGAAAATTTTTAAATCATTAAAATTTACTAAATTGGTGAATTAAATTGGCGATAGTTGGTTCCTACATAACCAAATCAGTGAGGAAATGCAAAAATTAGAAACAATGATATGCCAAATACTAAAATATGTTTTATATTGGAAAATGTTGAATGCTTGTATATATGAAAGTGTGTGAATTCATTTGTGTATTTGTATGTCTAAGTAAAATTTAAACTCTTCACTTAAATTTAACATTACATTTTAACCACTAGAATGTATATATTATACCGATATTAAGTTCAGTTAAAATAAATGTACTGTATCATTTTCTCAAGGAAGTAATGGAAATAACGTGAGTTTATGAGCCAAAAAGGCCTAGATTCCATCCCTGGATCTAGTATACATTTTTTATATACTTTGTTTATCGAGTCCTTTTCTACATAAATATAAAATTGGTAGGATAGTACCTATTTTAACTTATGGTGTAAAGATGAAATATAATGTTTACAGTTGCCTTAAATCTTTCCTGAAACAAATAAATAATGCCATAGATTGTTTAGCATAGACTGAACACTCAATAAATTTTAACTAAATTTTAAATTTGATTTCACTGAATCCAAGCTATCAATTTGTAAGACACACTTTATATTCCATTTTAAAAAGGCAAGTAAATAATGATACTAATATATAAAAGTAGTCCATTATGGCATATGTTTTGGTCCCATTAGTTTCTACTTGCTTTAAAATCTCTTCTCTCTCTTCTCAGAGATTTAAAATTTCTTTTGCCTTTGATTTCATTTCAATAACAAAATATACATAGTTTCAACTACTTGTATCTTCCTCTTTTAGGTCTCATAAACCACTTTGCAGTTGAAATGTTTCATTCATGTACAACCTGCTATTATTTTCCATGACTGTCTGCATTCTCTTTTTGTTTCAATGCAAAATCAGTGAAGAGTTTTTTTTCATTTTTAAAATAATTGTTTGAATAATTTTTAATGGAAATTACACTCAACATGGGAAATGCCAAAAATGCATGTAAGCCAATAGCAGTGGCTACAGTATGAACTCTTCTGATCAAATTGATGCCTGCATAGATGATAAGTCATGACTATCATCTGGCCCATAGCAAATATACAATGCTGTTGATTGTAAGTTTCAATTCAATTTTGAAGATTATAAAATGTTAAGTATATTGCATCTTAGAATGGATGACATATAGGATTATTACTGTTGCAAGACATTAACGCCTATTGAGTTTCTACTATGTTCCGTAAACTCTTAGAACTCTGCATAGCCCTAAGGGTAGATAAAAGAAGAAAACATATTCTGTGACCTAGAGAGGCCAATTAAAATGCCATCATGGCTATAGCAACACATTCTAATCTCTTACTGAGCTCAAGTCTACCTCGAACTCAATACATCTCCCAATGGAGTTACCACTGGTTTCTATAATTGAGCCTCACTGTTGGTTCTGTGAGAACTTTTTAATGAAAGAACTTTTAAATGGGATAATTCGTTTAGATTATTTTGAATAGTTTCTTCCATATAGCTGGTGTGATGAAATAGCCCTCTTGAGAAGAAGCAATCTAGCCCTTACGATATCTAGTTAAAACTGGGTGAACACAGAACAGTTAGAGCTTCCACTAATCCAGCTATTCAAAAAATACTAATTGAACTATGGTCATTCACTTTTTCCTTCATTTAAAAAAAAATCCATTGAATCCCTACTATGTGTGAGTCATATTAGGTGCTTCAGATACAGTATAGTTAATGAGCTGGAAACAAAACGTGTTTTGAATATAAAATCCTTGCTAATAATAAAAAGTTGTGAATCTTTTGAACATATACCTTCTATACATTGTGGTAGACCTGAGGTAGCCATGAGTATTTAGGGAAGGATTCAGTAATCTAATCATATTTTTTCAGAGAAGATTTATGGTAAATAATATACTTTAAGGCAACATTAAAGTTCATAGATTTATATATGTATATGTACATATACATGTGCTTTCATATGTTTCATGAAGTTTCAGCAGGGTATGAATTTCATATGGTTAAATCAGACAATGAACACGCAAGTATCTATTAAATCAAGTGTCCTTCACCTGTTCATCCATAAAGGCTGCTTGACATTAATAGACAATATGTTAAAAGGGACGCATTATAGATTATGAGCTGTAATTTACTTAAGCAGAGGTCTGAGTAATATTGAAGCAATATGAGATCTGTAAAATATGTGTTAATGAACTATTACAGAAGAGAGCAAATAGTTTATGGAAACGAAATTAAATGCTATGCCAATAACAACAACAAAAAAAACCCAGAAAAATGAAGGGACAAAATAAAAAGAACAAATTACTATGGGAATATCAAAACAGGTATTAGATGAAAATAATCACCAAACTTCAATAATTGTGAATGATCAAAACAAAGGAAAAGTGGTTTCTCCTTTTAAGTAGTACAGTGATTTGGGTATTATTTGCATGCCATTTATATTTCTCATTCCATATGAACATTTCATATCAAAATAAAAGGTTTCTTTTTTAAAAAATTGTTTAGTCACGCTGTGTGGCATGCAGGATTTTAGTTCCCCAACCAGGGATGGAACCCATGGCCATCCCTTGCAGTGGAAGGGCGGATTCTTAACCACTGGACTGCCAGGGAAGTCCCTAAAAGGTTTCTTATATATATATTTATCCATGTCTATAGACATCAACAAGGGACAAGTCACACTTATGAGAGAACATATTTAGAATTACTGAAATAGAGATTAAGTGTATATTTATCTTTCAGGGTTTTACATTGGGGCTTCTTATTTGTAGTATCTGAGAGGACCATATAATCAACTAACAGTTCTCCAAAAACTCTAGAAATAAATATATCTCCTAGAAACAGTTATTTCTTTTTTTTCAAAGGCAAATTTCAATATATCGAGTTAGAAGAGTCTTTATCTGCACCCTTAGCCAATGTCAGACAAATACCATCATTTTTATGTGTTGTGGTCACTGATATTTTTCTGACCGAAAAAGTTGAGGATATTGATAATTAAAAATTGAAAATATTGAAGTTGTAAGGAGGAGAAGTTTTTAGTGTTGCCTCTGGGTATGGGATTACAATGAGCTATTGACATGAAACAAATCATTAAGCAGCATCATGAAAGATACAACCCTCAGCATGTCCCTTAAAGTCTGAGCTTTCCTCTCATAAAATTACACTGACTTGGGGTACTCTAGTTTCCCAGGGTACAAAAATGCCTTAATCCACTAGACCACTACATCATTTATTCCTACACTTCTATGTGTCCAGTAGGTGTTCCTCCAACTGTCTAGCCCACAACATCCATAAAACATAGATGCGTGTCTTTCTCAAAGTGAAGGAGGTTAGCCTGAAATGGCTTATGCTTCATCCTGTTATTACCTCTATAACTGAAACAAGCAAAGCTACTTTTGGGTTCCAGGCTTAGCAGTCAAACTACACTTTAAAAAGCCCTTCAGCAGCATTTTGCCTACTACTTTCCCTTCAAGCTCTAACAATCACATCATCTACTTAATTCATAAATTTTAACTCTTCACTGAGAGTCTGTCCCTTGTTGCTTCTATTGCCCTGAAAGCACTTCTATTGCCCTGAAAAGATTGTTTATCTCTCAGAGCCACCGTGACAGCATAGCTTGAATTTTTTTTCTTTTTTTCTTTTTTAACAAAATTAATGTCACAAAAGCATTTGAACTTCAGTGGATTATAGCAAAATTCCCAATGTCTTTTATAGTGTATTTTCTCATTTTTGCTACCATTTTGGCTTGAAACTTTATTTGGTGTACTTTAATGATTGAGTTCTGGCTGAGATTAAATTTGGTTCTCTGATTTGACACCGAATAAACAACTGTCAAAATAGGAGTTAATTTAGCAGATTTGACTAATGATAGCAGATAAAAAGTTAATCTGTAGCCCCAGATATAAATTTTGACAACATCATTTAAACTTGATTTTTTGTCATAGAAAATTGATATACAAAATATGGAAACCAGAGCGGCCATGAGAACTAGCAAAGATAAATCTCTTTAGGGGGGAAATGCTGAATTTAAATATATTTGCCCAAATAAATACCTTTGAATGATGACAACAAACATAAAGTGCACCACTTCAACAATAATCTATAAATCTATATGCTCAGTAATAAACATCCAGAAGAAGCTAGAAAAAAAAATCAGTTAAATATATAGGCGCATTAGACAAATGACACTGATCATCAGAATATTTCAAAAGTTTCTTAGGAATCATGTATTCAAACACTTGGAAAATGCAAAAAAATTTTTTACATCCCTTACAAATAAACTTTGAGTAAACTCTTCAAATGATAAAGATTTCATTTGAAATCTCCTAAAGCAGCCCTACCTTGCTGAACAACCGTAATTTTTATACAAAGTAAGTCACCTCCATCTCTACATGGTTGTTCTTTAAATATTTTATGGCACTTTGATGTCTATATCTTTTCCATGCCCCCTAGATAAATTAGACTTCTTCAATCATTTGTGTGTATATATGTATATCTATGGTATAGATTATAACTAGCCAAACTACCCTTTCTGACTCTGAAGTACTCTTGCTTGTCAAATTCATCCTAAAACATGGTTTCAAAAATTGAATCAATATTTCATAAATTGCCTGATTAAGTCAACATTCATGGAAAGACAAAAGTAACTGGATCAACAATTAAGAGTTTATAGATTTAAAACACTTCAACTGCAAAATTGATACAAATCATTATGTGTGTCTACAATTGCTCAAGAATCTTACATTTATTTTAAATTTCTCCTTATAAAAAATAGGAAAGAGATCGCTGATTATCTAAAATGTTTTAAAAAATTCAGTTCCTTGCTCTAGTGAAACCTGATTCTCTCTGAGGACACTGGTTTCTCTTCTTTGCTCTTGGTCTTGGCAGGTTTTTCTCCCACAGTCTCCATACCACTGTTCTAACTTTTTATTCATTCATTCATTCATTCATTCTCCCTTCCATCTCTCTAAAAGCCCTCAGCTCCAATCTAATATCATCAACCTCCCCACATAGTTGCTGATATCTTTGAACCTACTCCCATTTCTCAATCACTTAAGCTCCTGACATTCTTATTTCTTGGTGATTTATATAAACACACAGATGATGCCTTCCATACCTTAACTTCTCAATTCCTTAAATTTTGCTCCATCAATTATCTTACATTTTACCCTTCCTCAGCTTCTTCTCCCCATGGTCATACCCTAGAACTTCTCATTACCAATAACCACATCTCTTTCAAAAAGTTAATTCCATGCATCTCAAAGACCATCAGCTTCCATCTTTCAAGAAAATTCTTTTTCACCTGATTCCAACAATCCTTTCACTCCAACTGAGATTGTTAATTAATTTTTCAAACATTCCTCTTCCCTTTTATGGCCTCTCTCTTCTCCTTAACTAAGTTTAATTTAATAATAAATCATTATAATCATTCCCTTGCATATACCCTAGATTCCCTTTTCCTCTTGGCTGTTCTCAGTTAGCAAAACCACACCCAAGTAATCCAATGCTTGACCTACTCCACATCTATACCTAAGCAGATAAATATGGCTGAAACCACACAAGTGGTTTCACTTTACATTTATGAGTTAACCCTTAAATGAATCACAATTCTGCTGTGCATTCACACTTTATGTCTCTTCCAGTCACTCTTTCAATTTTCTATGACAGGGGTTGCTAAGTATTTCTTAAAGGACCATGTAGTAAGTATTTTTGGCTTGCAGGGTTTATAGATTCTGTTATAATTACTCAATCGCCATTGTAGCTTCAAAAAGCCATACATGATATTTAAACAAATGGGTGAGGTTATATTTTAGTAAAAATTGAAATAGACAGTTGGCTTGTGGAGCATAGATTGCCAACCCCTATGCCAAAAGACAATTTCATACCATATCTTCCCTCTCTCCTCAAACCTACAGTACCAGCTCTACCCTCTAACTCAATGGAACAGTTTGCTTTTAACCTCAATGAGAAAATGGAAGCAATCAGAAACAAACATCCATAAAACATCATCATTATATCTACTTAATTTTCAGCATGTGCTTCCATATACTCTGTCTTCCTTTATTTTACAACATATGAACTATCCATGTTCCTTTATAAAGCCAATCCCTTTACTTACTGGGAATGCTCTGTTCTCTCTCTAGTTCTTAAAGACATCTCTCATCACTTACTTTTCAACTCATGAAGTAGATGCCACATCATCTTCCTTAATCTCAGGCTTGGGTCTTTACTGCCACTGGGCTAAGTTCTGGGCCAACTTTCTTATCTGCATTCCTTCCCTTGTTGATCTTAGCCATCATGTATTTCAATGCCATTGTTAATGAAAATTCAATTAACTGTCAAGAAGGAAAAAAAGAGAATTTTATTCAAGCCTGAGGATTATAACCTGGGAAGCAGATTCTCAGAAAACTCTGAAAACTGTTCTGCTTGTTAGAAGTCGAAGGTACAGCCATATACATTTTTGAGACAAAGGATCGTACATCAAAATGGCATACTGATATTTTTCATAAAGGTCACCAAGGATACGTAGTCCAGATAAGCATGTGCAAAGTGAGCAGCAAGTCACCATGACTCCCTACAGAGCTGGGAAAGAACACTATTCTTTCAAGAAGTTACATTGCCAACATCAGAAGAATGGAAAAAAAAAAAATTGATCTTTACAGTTGAGCAGGCACTCCCATCTTTGAGGAGCTCTGATTAATGTGTAATGCAGATGCACACTGCACATTAAGGAGGGAGGAGGCCCAAACAAACACACAGAGAGAATTTTATCTTTAATTTTTTCTTGCCCTACCTTAAAATATGTTTTATTTCATCACCATAGATATGCCAATGATTCCCAAATTTATAGTGAATATTTCTCATCACCACCACTTCACCTTCATCTGAGCCACTATCATCATTTACCTGGATAACTGGTCTCAATGGCGCTAACCTTGTCCTTCCATGTCTATGTTCAAACCAGCACACAGAGTGATCCTTTTAAAAGAGAAATTAGGTCATGCTACTCTACTTCTTTGAACCACCCTTCAAGCAAAGTAGAAGCCAACTCTCCTCATGTATTACTTCCCTAACCATATACTCCTTTTCAGCCACAGCAGTCTTCCTGCTCTGTTTCTTAATATGATAGGCATGCTACAGCCTTAGGGATTTGATTTAGGCTATTTCATCTTCCTTGAATGGGCTTCCTAAACATATCCTTATGGACACTGACCAACTCCTTTAAGTCTTTGATCAGCTATCTCCTTGTCAAGGAGGCCTACCTGGATCACTTATTTTAAAAATTTACCTGCTTTTTGTTTTGCCACACCCAGCTTGATTCTGCTTACCTTGTTTTGTTTTTTCTTTTTAACATAATGGACACTTTTTTTGGCCTTACTCTACTAGAATGTAAGCTCCACTAATGCCACAAATATTATTAGCATTTTTTTCTTTTTTAATACATACAAAACACATAAGATACTGCCCAGCAGTCAGGCACTTAATAATAACTTATTTATTTAAAGAATGAGTGCTTAATATAAAGAATGCCTTACCTTTACTGTTTATATAACATATAAAACATTTTACAAACCTAGCTCACCTGTAGCTAAATCTACAAAGAAACTGTTTTTCACTTAAAGAAAAATGCAATTTACATTCTCACTTGTGTAAAATATCTATTCTGGTTCTAGAGAAGAATATTTTTAATTCAGAAACAGGACTTACACTACAAATGACTCTTGTCCTTTGAAACAATTGCCTTGGGAGGCCAAGTGTTTTACTCTAGTTATGCTGCCGTATTTGGAAATCATTTTTTAAATGTCTGCTTTTGGAAACAATTTATAAAGCATATGAAGAAAAACATTCTCATAGCTATGTATTCACATCTTATTTTTCGACCACAAATTGTACTATCCTATTTGATAACCCATTTATCCTCTGTGCTTAAAATGACATCCAATTTTTACCTAATTTAAAATCAACCTTCAAGGCATAATTATTTGCCACCATTTTGGATGTTCAAAAGAATGAGTAAGAGATTTGGAAGGCAATTCAAAAAATACATCTCTAGAAATAGCAACATCATTTAAATGCATTTTTAGAAGAAACAGTCATTTGAATATTTGAATTTTAGAATGTTTGTTAAAATATCAGTAGCATCACTGCATAGATATACTCTGTGTCCTCTACTGACATCTAGACACAAGCCTCTTTAAAAACGTTCATTAAGACAATAGCAAGAAATTCAGCAGGAACTCTCAATGTTATTCTCATATAATAATAACAACAACAGCATGACCATCATCACAACAGCAATAAAAGATGAATTTGTTCCCTTTCTTTTTTACATCTAAATTTTATATATGTATCCACACTCTCTTCTTTTTCTAACTCGTCTCATCTACTAACATTCTGCAAACATCAGTTTCTACAATGCTAAATATATTGACATTTCTTTTTAAGTGTATACGGTATACTCCATATATGCTATTAATCCTTATCCCATTTATCATAAATCTACTAGTTATGTATATTTTGAGGATATACACTTTAGACAAATTTATGACAAATTATAACCTACAAATAGACCAGCACTTAAATAGGAAAGCATAAAGAGTAATAAGATTTTGGGGAGATATCTGAAATACAAAGTGTTTACAAAATTTTTCCTTGTTAATATAATTTCCCCTTAAGTTACTGCGTCCCAATGCCTTAGATCCATTTTACTTAACTACTTTTGCTGGACATGAAAAGCTCATGTCCACCCTTTTTATCTGACATTAACAAATAAAATAAAAACAAATATAATAATAACAATTTTTCTCCAGTTTATTTGTATTTGCCTCACTTGAGATTGTCATCTACTTCCATTTTATGGTATGAGTTAAATATATTCAATTTAATTTTAAAATGTAATTATGTAATAATATACTCTCATTTTCATATAGAATCATCTTATTAATGCTTTCCCAGATCACAATCCAATTAAAACCATATGTTTAAGATAAATATAGCCACTCCAATTACAATACATTAAGATAAATAAGGCACTTTATATAGCTGTTAATTCCAATGGCATTTTCCCCAGAAATAGAACAAACAATCCTAAAATTTATATGAAACCACAAAAGACCCCAAATAGCCAAAGCAATCTTGACAAAGAAGAACAAAGCTGGAGGCATCACACTTCCTGATTTCACACTATTTTACAATACTATAGTAATCAAAACAGTATGGTATCAGCATAAAAACAGACATATAGATTAATGGAACAGAATAGAGAGCACAGAAATAAACCCACGCATATATGGTCAATTAATTTACAACAAAGGAACTGAGAATATATAATGGGGGAAAGGACAGACTCTTCAATAAATGTTGGGAAAACTGGACAGCCACATGCAAAATAATAAAACTGGATCACTGTTTAGACCATATACAAAAATTAATTCAAAAAATATTAAAGACTTGAACATAAAACCTGAAACTGTAAAACTCCTAGAAAAAGAAAACAGAAATGGAAAGCTCTTTGACATTGGTCTCAGTGATACTTTTTTTTTAAATTGACACCAAAAGTAAAGGCATCCAAAGCAAAAGTAAACAAATGGACATACATCAAATTAAAAAGCTTCTGCCAAGCAAAGTGAACCATCAACAAAATGAAAATACAACCTACCAAATGCAAGAAAATATTTGCAAACCATATACCAGATAAGGGATTAATATCCAAAATATATAAAGAATGAATATAATTCAACTGCAAAAAAATGATTAAATAATGGGCAGAAGAGTTGAATAGACATTTTTTCAAAGAAGACATACAGACAGCCAACAGGTACGTGAAAAGCTCAAAATCACAATGAGATATCACCTCACACCTGTTAGAATAATTATTTTAAAAAGACAATAAATAACATGTTGGTGAAGAAGTGGGGAATAGAGAACCCTTGTGTGTTGTTGTTGAGAATGCAAATTGGTGCAGACACTATGGAAAACAATATGGAGATTCTTCAAAAAATTAAATATAGAATTATCATATGATTCAGCAATTCCACTTCTGGGTATTTATCCAAAGGAAACAAAAACACTAACTTTAAAAGATCTGCATCCCCATGTTTATTGCAACATTATTTTTTTTTGTTGAAGTATTATGAAAGTTAAGGTATACAATATAGTGGTTCACAGTTTTAAATGTTATACTCCATTTATAGTTAGTATAAAATGCTGGCTATATTCACTGTGTTGTACAATGTATACTTGTAGCTTATTTTATACACAATAATTTGTACCTCTTAAGCCCCTACCCCTGTTGCCCCTTCCCCTCTTATATAGTACATAGAAGCAACCTAAGTGCCCATCAATGAATGAATGGATAAAGAAAATATGATGTATATATATATATATATATGTATATATATATATACAGTGGAATATTATTAAGACATAAAATAGAAGGAAATCTTAGCATTTGCTAAAACATGGATGGATCTTGAAGGCATTATGTGAGTAAAATAAGTCAGACAGAGAAAGGCAAATACCATATGATCTCACTTTTATGAGACATCTAAAAGCAAACAAACAAAAAAACAAAAAACCTGAACTCATAGATACAGAGAACAGATTGGTGGTTACCAGTGACAAGGGGTAGATGAAATGGGTGAAAGTGGTCAAAAGGTACAAACTTCAAGTTATAAAATAAGTAAGTCATGGGGATATAATGTAAAGCATGGTGACTATAGTAAATTTTACTGTATCTTATATTTTAAAGTTGCTAAGAGAATAGATCTTAAAGTTCTGATCACAAGAAAAATAATCTATTTTTGGTGATGGATGTTAACTAGACTTATTATGATGATCATTTGGCAATATATACATATATTGAATCATCATGTTGTACACCTGAAACTAATATAATGTTATATGTCAATTATATCACAGCTAAAAAAAATTATATTTCATTCAGGTTGGTTACTACATTCATTATTTTGTTTAATTATTCCTTTCCAGCAAACAGTTTTAAAGTTACTTAGAGAATTAATAACTATTATTTCATCACTATTCATGACCTCTGTAGCTATTCATAATCTGATTTGAAGAAATTTAGGGCAAGTTTGTTTATATAGCCTCAAAACTAAAGAAAATATGAAGTATGAAACAATTTATAATTCCTATATTATTATCCTTTATACCCTAGATCAAATGAATTTATGCCAAAATTGAAGACCTTGATTTAATTTTATTAATCTATTTAAAGCCAGAGGACTGAGTCATATTTTCTCAAGGTCTCTTATATAACTGCAATGAACAGAAAAATATCAATATTCACTGATTTGTAGTAGAGACCATGCCATTTACCTTTTTACTTTTGTACAAAAATGACTTTGCAAAGTATATTACAGATTATACCTAGAAAATTGTAACTTTAGTCCTTTAAATCCTTACCTAATTCATGACATGGAAATTGGTGGGAAATTACTGCTAATCTAGAATATGACTGGTGCAGTTCTTAGAATGTAGAATCAGGATTTTCCTTTAGTAGAGAACACAATGAACAAAACGAGGTTGGAGAGCTGATGCTCAGGCACTTATTCATAAATTGTTATCGAGAGCATTCAAAATCTAGAATGAACATTTCAAAGAAAGAAGATAATATAATTTGGGCAGAGTCTCTAATCTACTTAGATTTTACTTTAACAAATATATACCAACTTCTTACTCTTTCAAGTACTGTGTTAAGTACAAGGATAAATCTGTGAATAATTTAGACATGGTTCTTAAGGAGTTTCAATTAATGGAATCATCACACAAAGACTATTCACTAGTCTAGCTAGGTCCTTGGATTAGAAGCTTCACTGAAAATAATTGAGGGCTAAAATCCAAATTTATTTAATGGATAGTCTTATTGCCTAGAAATTTCTAAAACCATAAGGAATGTCATTCATTTATAACAGGCTTATTTCCTATGAGGCTACCAAGTAGTTCTCATTCCCACAAAAATATCCCTGAGTTGGAAATCCAGAGGGTGTTCATTTTACTTGGTAATAGTTTAGTTTGTTTAATTGTATTTTGGTTGTATTTTTATGTGTTTTTTATTATTAAAGATAGGAGACAGTTGAGAAGATAAAGAATTTGAGATTGTGGGTGGTGAAAACTTCATTTAAAGTGGGAGATTTGTTGGGGGGAATTCTTCAACAAAACAGGTGCTGCTTAGAACAGCTGATGATTTATGTAAGAATGAGTTTCTGTTGAAGACCTTGTGAATGGGTTTTCCATGTTTTTACTTATTTTCCAGAAAGTTTTTTTTTTTTTCATATAGCATAACTCAGAGACCTCTTGTTTCAAACTCCACTAAGAATTCTCTGGAATGTGTTTCCCATCTCCTACCTTAGTTATCAATTCTCTTTTCTCAAAGTTTTGAAATGTCTGTAGGTAAATTGTCAGAAAGTCTAAAGTAGTCTTGAATATATTTTTTAAAAATTTAATAGCGTTTATTTTTTAGAGCAGCTGTAGTTTTACAGAAAGTAAAGTATTGGTACATTTATTATTAATTAAAGTACATAATTGATATTGGGTTTCATTGTTCTGTGGGTTTTGACAAACACATAATGCCATGTAACCATTATTAGAGTGTCATATGAATAACTGTGTCACCCTAAAAATGCTTTTCTCCAATTCTTTTCTCCAACTATTCATCCCTCTCCTCTTCCTCCTGAACCCTTGACAACTACTAATTTTTTTTACTGTCTCTATACTTTTGCCTTTTCCAGAATATCATATATCATAGTTGGAATAATATAGCTTATAGCCCTTTCAGATTGGTTTCTTTCACTTCTCAATATGCACTTAAGGTTTCTTCAGGGTGTGTGTGTGTGTGTGTGTGTGTGTGTCTTGATAGCTCATTTTTTTTTTTTTTAGTGTTGAATAATATTGCGTTGCATGGAGGCACTACAGTTTGTTTATCCGTTCACCTACTGAAGGACAACTTTGTTGCTTCCAATTTTGACAATTATTTAAAAAGCTGCTAAAACATTCATGCGCAGGCTTTAGTGTAAACATAAACTTTCAACTCATTTGAGTAAATACGTAGAAGCTCCACTACTGGATCTTATGGTAAACGTATGTTTAATTTAGCTTTGTAAGAAAGTGCCGAACTGCCTTTCAAAGTAACTGTAGCATTTTCTACTCTCACCAGGAATGAATGAGTTTCTGGTGCTCCACACCTTCCTCAGCATTTGATACTGTCAGTGTTCTAGACTTTAACCATTCAAATAGGTGTGTAGCACTATTTCATTATTGGTTTAGTTTGCATTTTCCTAATCACTATGATGTGGAGCATCTTTTTATATATTTATTTGCCATCTGTATATCTTTTCTGGTGAGTTGTCTTGGTTGTATATTTTTTTAAAAGCTCTATTATGTGAATAGTATATAAAAATTACCCTTGCTGTCCCCCTGCGCAAGTTGCAGTGAGCTTCTGAAACACTGGACAGTCTCTGGGAGGGGGAGTACTTTTCAGTTATCTGGAGAACACAGGGCACACTATACCTGACAAAGACTCTACTCTCTGTTTTCTCTTCCTCCTGAACACAAAGCTAGACTAAATGTTTTAGCCTCTTCACAGTTAGGTGTAGTATATAACTGATGATGAGTAGACATACTGTCAGACCGTTTCAGGTCTAGCCTATAAGAAACATTCACTAATGATTCTGTTCTTCCTACTTCTGCTGGATGGACATTGATTAACTTTGAACGTAAATGTTGAAGATGACAACGCTTCCATCTTCCTGGGGTTCTGAATGACTGTGTATACCACCATGACCACCATGAATATACCCATCACATACACAGTAATCTGTAAGTTAGAAGTAGACTCCTACTGTATTAATAACTGAGAACTTGAGTTTTATTTGTTAAAGCATCTAGAGACGTCCTGTACCTACAAGTGTTTAAGGGTATTGAGATGAAGTTGCTTAAAGGCAAATTTATTCTTGCATGTGAAAAGTTTTCTCATTTACTTGTGTGTCTAAATTTTCTTTGATAGTTTTAAGAGATTCAATATCAATAAATTATGAACAGAAAGACAAAACAGTGCAAGTAAATTGCTGACTGGTTTAGTCAAACACGTGTATGTCAACTGAGGTTACTATATCCATTAATAGCTTGATAAAGTTGGCTGAAGCCTCCATCTTCTTGCTTGCGAATAACCATATAGCATCCTAAGATTTCTGCAAAATCTAAGGGTCTTATGGCACTTCGGTGACCTCCAAGCTCATTGATAACCTTCAAGTTCATGCTTCTGTTAACTTACTTAAATGCATTAATTATCTTTCTCTTGTTTTTTTGGGGGGGGTGGATAGAAGCAAAAGAATCATGTAACCTACTTATTTAATACATACACAGATATTCCCACATATATATAAGCTAACACACCCACATGCACACACACATGCTTACACACTCTCACTCAAGGTTTCTGTATGTATAGAAGACTTCACTGAAGGTTTAGCAAGATAACTACAACACAGAAAAACTAGTAGCTCAAATTTGAATTAGAAACCTCTCTATTTCTTAAAGTTAGTTCAGCCATCCTACCACTGTGAATTTTTCACTTCCTGCTCTTATCACACCAAAAGCAACCATATCCTCTCTTCATCTTTTGATTCTTTTCTCTTTGTGTCCTCCTGTTGTGACCTCTTTTTCCAGACTCCAGCTTTTTTATACAGTCATGGACTATCACATTATCTTCCTAAACAAGACTGTTTTTTCCCTGTACTGATGCCAAAAGAAATCAATTTATATTACTACACCTCTAAGAACAGTTATAAAAAATAATCTTCAGCTCCAGTTGCTCACATTGAAACAGCACACTACTCTAAAATACTTGTTCATTTTTTCTTTTGAATGCTAATGCAAAACATAACTGCATAATAAATGTGATATTTATTTTAAATTCTTATTCTTGACTTCTTAAAATTAGGCTTACACAATTGTATTAAATTTCCATTTGAATACATGAAAGTGTTACATATTAATGACAATGGTTATTAGAATAATTGATGAAAAGTCATTTTTTCATTTTGTTGTAAAAACACACCTAAGAAGCAATGAAATTTAGTAAACCATTTATGTCTTATAAGTTTTCTTATAAGGAAATGTCAAGCCACATTTAAGATATGGAAGACAGTGAGAAAATATAAAGATCAATGAGAACACAAGGTAATTGGCAATGACAACAGAGTTACTCCTCACCAGCATTTGCTACTTTGCCTTTTGTCTACATTCTGAGGATTCAGTGAAGGCTATTATGGTCATGTACTGAATAATGCTCATTCACAGGTACTCACTGAAAAGAGCCATTTTTCAAATTCTACATGTAAGCTCTTGTAGTTTCAGATTTTTCCCCATGTTGTTCTAAAATCTTGGCATCAGTGAAAGATGTTCAAAACTCCCCAGTACAGTTTACTGAGAACAACTTTTATGCCAAATTTCAGTCACAAAAATGTTGTATTTGATATAACATACAAGTTTTTTATCTTGTCTAACTGATATAGTCAGAGAAAACCCACAGAAGTCCCTTCAACTAAATTTCTCCCACCATTCTTCCCAGAAAAAGAAATTCTCACTATTTGAATCATTCACCAGGATTAAGATAGTGATTTTGTAAGAAATTTCTAGAAAGGTAGTCTGTGAATATTCATGGGCTATTATCTCAGATAATATAATTATCTCAGATAATATAACCTTACAGAGATATATTTTCATGCTTACTATGAAGTTGGGGTACAGAAAGTCTGAGGCATGGAAAGAATGTTAGATGTCCAAGTAGGGAGAGAAGACTGGGTTGTGCATAAACACTCTGATTAAAAGGTAATAAGGAATAATGAACAAAAAGAGGCAGACAGGTGGGGACATATTTTTCAAATCAAAACAGTTTAGTATGGTATTTTTCCTATCACATTTGCCTGGAATTTTATTTTCTATTGTAGCCTTCATTCTGGGATGCAGGTAAGTTATCTAAGAATCCAAAATAATACTTAAATAATCTGATTGAATTAATAATTGAATTTATCAACTTGGATGGGGGAAGGTAAACATACAAACATCAATAATATATATTCTAACAGCAAATAAACAATAATGTTTAAAAATAATATACTATTTAAATACATCAGCAAATGTCAAAAAAGAAGAAATTTTCCTCAAAAGTGTATAAACTCTACATAGACAAAAAACATTATTGAAAGAAATTTGAAAACACCGAAGTAAATTGAAAAAACATCTCTCCTACCTTTCACATGAAATTCTCTATTTTTCAATGCACACCAACTCCCAGTATGATGACTCTTCCTGCAACTCTCTGTCAGAGGATTACCCTCAAGCTGTTGGAGCTGACTTAAGTACAAGGAGAATCACAAGTGTGGAAATTGTATTCATCAAGGGCAGACCTTTCCAAAGGCTGATGGGGTTAGGGGTACAAATACTCCAATTACTTAGGCCCTGATTGGACATTGCTGATGGGCTACCTATATTTCCCCTGAGACTAGCCAAAGTAAATTTCATGGGAATTTACTTGATATAGAATTTTGCTTGTTCACGATAACCAAGTTACAGAAGCAATCAAAGTGTCTGTGAACAAATGAATGGATCAAGAAAATGTGATATACGTATACACACACACACACACACACACTGGAGTAACATTTAGCCTTAAAAAAGAAGGAAATCCTGTCATTTGTGACAACATGGATGAAACTGACAGCATTATACTAAGTGAAAAATCCAGACAGAGAAAGACAAATTACAAATTACTGCACGGTATTACTTATATGTAGAATCTAAAAACAAAACAAAATAAAACAAAACCAAGCAAATAAACAAACAAAAAACTTGAAACCATAGAAACAGAAAATAAAATAATGATTGTTGGGAGCTAGATGGAGGGTGGAAATTTGGAAAAGGTTGGTAAAAGGGTAAAAACTTGGTTACCAAATGAATAAGTCCTGAGAAGCTAATGTAAAACATGGTGACTATAGTTGATAGCACTGAATTATATAACTGAAATTTGCTAAGAGAGTAGAACTTAAATATTCTCATTAAAAATGGTAAATATGTGAGGTTATGGATCTGTTAATTAAGTCGATGGGGGGAATTCTTTACAATATACACATGTCAAATTTTCACGTTGTACATTTTAAATATCTGACAATTTTGTCAATTATATATCAATAATGCTAAAAAAGAGAAAAATTAGATTGTGGGACCTTAAAACAAAAAGAAAAGAAAAAATAAACTTTGTTTTGACTCCTTCTAATAAAAGGGACTTAAACATTACCTTCTATTTATGACAATTATTTTTATTTTCCAGTCCTTATATATTTTATTTTCCTTGACTTAATTCATTTTCCAAGACTTCTAGTACCTTGCTGAATTGAAATGGTGATAGTGGGTATCTCTATCTCAATCCCAATAAACTGTTTTCTTTATTAAACTTTTGTTTGTAGCTATAACATTTTTTGCCTTAAAGCATGCTTAACAAAGATCTGAATAGCTACACCAACTTTCAGTGAATTTGTTTTCATGTTATAACTACTTCTATCCCTTATTTTCATTTGTTTCCTTATTTTTAAAGTGGATCTCTTCTAAGCAGCATATGCATGATTTATGTATGTTGTCTTTTGATTTGAGCAATTAGTCCATTTGTATTAATTATGTTAAAATTTACACCCTCCATCTTACTGTATATTTTCTATTAAACCTATCTGTATTGTGTATTTTCTTCCCTACTTTTTCTCTATTTTGTATTCTTGAAGATTAATCAAGTAATTTATTGCAATTTATATCTCTTGACATGCCTATCAACTAAGCCTGATGCCCTACATTATGTTCAAAACATTTGTAGTTGATGCCATAATCTCCTGAGAGCTTTTTCTTTTTTACCAGACAAAGAGTGGGGTCTTATTATCTTACACCAATCAGGGATTGAACTGAAGGGTTGATAGCTTGCACTTTTGATAAGGTCGTGTTTACTTCATTCTGCGCATAAGATGCATTACTCCAGGGTTTCAAACTGGCAACCTAATGTGTTCTCTTGGGTCTTAATTCTTGTCTTCTCAGCATGAAACAGGCAAAATCCCCACTGTACTCTTCAGAGCATTTTTTTGTTTGTTTATTTTTAAAATGTTCCTACCTTACATAACTTTTAAATTCAATAAGTGTTTTGAGGGGAAGACTAGCCTGCAAGAAGCTCAGTTGTCAGACACAGACCACCCAGAATTCTCTCCCGTATATTGGTCACTCAAAGTTCTGATTCTGTCTCACTATTTCTAGGAAACCTCCATAGTCTGAGAAATATTAGTCTTTTCAAGTCCATCCCTCCATCTTTTTAACTTGTCATTTGCCCTGGTTCGCAGGACACTTCCCAGGTATTAGCAAGCTAATGTAAATTCCCAGGTCCCGGAAAATTCCCAGGTCCTGGAAAATTCCTTAGTTTTAGGCACCCTTCTAGGAAGGAAACATTTGACTAATAACAATGAATACATTTTATTTGGCTTTTAATCTTAGCATTGAGGTGGAGCTAAATGCACAACAAAATTACCACAGAGTGACACCAAACCTGAGTTGTTTAGAATGTGTTTCAAACATTAAAAAATTAAGCTTAAGAAGATTAGAGAAAAGCCAAATGTAGTAGCATAGCGAGGGGAAGGGGGGAGATGGAATAGAAGATGATCATATTTCATTGAGAAAAATTAATATATTCAATGGTTGAAACAACTTAAATAGCTAATGGAGTTTTCTTGGTTTGGAAATTACATAAACATAGGTGGCATCTTAATTTGCTAGGGCGGCCATAACAAGGGACCACAGACTGGGTGGCTTAAAAGACAAAAATTTATTGTCTCACAATTCTGGAGGCTGAAAGTCCAAGATCAAGATATCAAGGAACGCTGGTTCCTTTAGACAGCTGTGAGAGAAGGACCTTTTCCTTGCCTCTCTTCTTGGTTTGTAGATGTCTGTGTTCACCCTGTGTTTCTTCACAACACCTTCCCTCTATGCATGTCTGTCTCTGTCTTAATTTCCTCCTTTCAAGGACATGAATCATATTGGATTAGGGCACATCCTAGTGACCTCATTTTAACTTAACTAATTGCATCCGCAATGACACTATTTCCAAATAAATTTACATTCTGAGATAGTGGGGGTTAGGAATTTGGGGCGAGGGGGGCGCACAATTCAACCCATAACAGGTGGCAATTCCATACATGACCTGTGAGAAAGACGTAGGATAGTAACGGGCTAGAAAAAAGGTAGTTTGAGGGCTGCATTACAATAAATGTCCTTTGTCAGATATAGGTATGGGTCATCCGTGTTCTTGTTTTTTAACTGTCCAGCAAGTTGCAAGTTTGTAAAGCATTATTTAACCAGAATATTTATTGGGACTGAAAACAAGAAGAAGTAGAAGACTTTTCCAAATACCAACACATTTGTCTAAAATCTTTATATCATACCAGGATATGAGCTATAGGGAACTGGCTGACAAAAAGGATTCTCTTGTTCCAGATCGTGAGAAAGTGTGTTTATATTATTGCCTGCCTCTTGATATTGTAGTTGCTATTTTAAATTAATAAACTTTGAAGCCATTAAAATATTCATTTAACTTTTAAAGTTTTTAATTATATTCACAGTGATTATGTTAAATTTCTAGTGAGTTTTAAAATGCTTTAAAAGGCTATGACTTATTATATAAAATGGAAAAGATTGTATGAAACTGTTATTTGAAAAACATTCAATTTGACTCTGATTCACTAATTTTCCAGCTCAAAAAAGCTTGCATTACTTAATATGTAAGAAAGATTTTTAAGCCATTATTTTCAAGCTAATTAATTCAAAATTGCTTTAAGTTTCCACCCTCCCTTCAATTTGTTAATATAGGAAATATCTTTTTCTAACAAAACTTTGTAAAATCTCCTTTAGCTTGCTAAAAGCAATTTTAAAATCAAAATAAGCAGTAAAAAATGTGACAACTATTTCCATTTTATATATGGAGAAATGGTTTCCATTTTCATGAAGAGGGAAGAAGGCATTTCTATAACCTTTAAATTTTTTCTGCTCTAGGAGCAACCCTGCTTAGATTTTACAAAATGGTACTATCCACTTGTTTTGCAAAAACCTAATATAATATCATTTGACCTTCCACACAAATTTCAGGCACTTAAGCTGAAATCCATAACACTCAATCTCTGTACTAATTGCCAAATTTCTATCACACCATATGTCCAACATACAATTTGCATCTGAATTGGGAAATGTAAATGATGTTTTAATGATTTCACTTACTAAAGAATAAGGTAGATGGCAGAAAAGAAGAACAATACACATTCAATAGTCTTCTCATTTGTGATATTCTTTGAGTCATGACACTTTGCCAAAGAAAGGTTATATTCTATAGAGTTCTTAATGAATAATCATTCAGTAATCTTAATAACCTTTAAAAATAAATATTAGGTTTAGAAAGAATTAGAAGTATGCCATAATATTCTTATGAGAGATCAGCTGTAAAGCCATGTTAAATTGAGCATTGACTATCCATTTTCACTAAGATGAATATTATGAATAGATGATAACTGAAATTCCATTTGATTATTTGATGCCTCACCTTAAGCACAACACTTAAGGTGCTTTTCAAAAATGAAACACAATTTATTAATAATTCAAACACTGTATATTTACCAAAAAATCCAACACATTCCACAAAGATACTAAAAAGTAACCCAGAATATGAGTCATGTTTCTGTTAAAATGACAACTATTCCTTGAGATAATCAAATGTTGATAATTCAGTTTTTGTTTTCTAAATAAGTATTGAAAACCTATGTAATATGTAATTGTATACCTTATTTAAAAATATAATAGATATAAATATACAGTGACTAATATGTTAAAATTCCATTTGAAATTAAAAGGCATTGAAAATAAAAATATATGCCATAGTTCATAAACATATTTCAACTATTTGAACAGAAATATACTGTAGATTGGTATAAGACTTACCCAGTTAGTAGGGAAATAAGAGAAATATAAAGACAACTAAGAAATAACTAAGAGAAAATTAAGAAATAATATGCTTCTTAATTAAGATGATAAACATTATGAATTTCCTAGATTATGAAGCAAAAAAGCAGGAAATAGTAATGAAAAGTATAATTTTACTCTAAAATAGAATGCTTTTTCATTCTTACAGCTAACAGTGGATTGCCATTCTCAATGAAACAACCAATACAAAATCTTCAGAATGTACTTGATATGAATACAGGATGTCAGTTTACTATGACACTTGTTTTCACCAGAGAAAACAGAAAAAGTAAAATAGTTATGTTTATCTGTAATATGTGTCAGTAAATAAATGGATATCTTGAAATATCCAAAGCTTTAACTGGATTTTAAATTAGTGTCACACTATCTTTAACCATGCATTTACAAAGAGACAAGTCATAGAATCATATAACTTTACACTTAAAATGTACTGTGGCAGTAACCTAATCCAGCTCTTCATTGTGTGGCAGTGGAAACTGAAGTGCACCGAGATTAGATGGCATGCCTATAGTTTCACACAGGACAAACTGGGATCAAAACCAAGGTCATCTGACTGATGAGTCAAGAACCTCAACATAATAAAGGCCATATATGACAAACCCACAGCAAACATCATACTCAACAGTGAAAAACTGAAAGCATTTCCACTAAGATCTGGGGCAAGACAAAGATGTTCACTCTCACCACTCTTATTCAACATAGTTTTAGAAGTTGTAGCCACGGCAAACGGAGAAGAAAAAGAAATAAAAGGAATACAAATTGGAAAAAGAAGAAATAAAACTGTCACTGTTTGCAGATGACATGATACTATACATACAAAATCCTAAAGATGCCACCAGAAAACTACTAGACCTAATCAATGAATTTGGTAAGGTTGCAGGATACAAAATTAATGCACAGGAATCTCTGGCATTCCTATACAGTAACAATGAAAAATCAGAAAGAGAAATTAAGGAAACA
Organism: Delphinapterus leucas; assembly: GCF_059928025.1. Taxonomy (NCBI): domain Eukaryota; kingdom Metazoa; phylum Chordata; class Mammalia; order Artiodactyla; family Monodontidae; genus Delphinapterus; species Delphinapterus leucas. Next base: position 34,197,374 of record NC_143132.1, read on the forward strand.
ATCCCATTTACTATCACAACAAAAAGAATGAAATACCTAGGAATAAACCTACCTAAGGAGGCAAAAGTCTTGTACTCAGAAAACTATAAAACACTGATGAAAGAAATCAAAGATGACATAAACAGTTGGAGAAATATACCACGTTTTTGGATTGGAAGAATCAATATGTGAAAGTGACTATATTACCCAAAGCAATCTACAGATTCAGTGAAATCCCTATCAAACTAACAATGGCATTCTTCACAGAATTAGAACAAAAAGATTTTACAGTTTGTACAGAAACACAAAAGACCTTGAATAGCCAAAGCAATCTTGAGAAAGAAAAAACAGAGCTAGAGGAATCAGGCTCCCCAACTTCGAACTATACTACAAAGCTACAGTAATCAAGACAGTATGGTACTGGCACAAAAACAGAAATATAGATCAGTGGTACAGGATAGAAAGCCCAGAGATAAACCCACACACTTATGGTCAACTAATCTATGACAAAGGAGGCAAGGATATACAGTGGAGAAAAGACAGTCTCTTCAATAAGTGGTGCTGGGAAAATTGGACAGCTATATGTAAAAGAATGAAATTAGAACACTCCCTAACACCATACACAAAAATAAACTCAAAATGGATTAGAGAACTAAAGGTAAGGCCAGACACTATCAAACTCTTAGAGGAAAACATAGGCAGAACACTCTATGACATAAATCACAGCAAGATCCTTTTTGACCCACCTCTTAGAGAAATGGAAATAAAAATAAACAAATGGGACCTAATGAAACTTAAAAGCTTTTGCACAGCAAAGGAAACCATAAACAAGACGAAAAGACAACCCTCAGAATGGGAGAAAATATTTGCAAATGAAACAACAGACAAAGGACTAATCTCCAGAATATACAAACTCATGGAACTCAATATCAAAAAAACGAGGAACCCAATTAAAAAATGGGTGGAAGACCTAAACAAACATTTCACCAAAGAAGACATACAGATGGCCAAGAGGCACACGAAAAGATACTCAACATCACTAATGATTAGAGAAATGCGAATCAAAACTACAATGAGGTACCACCTCACACCAGTCAGAATGGCCATTATCAAAATATCTAGAAACAATAAATGCTGGAGAGGCTGTGGTGAAAAGGGAACCCTCCTGCGCTGCTGGTGGGAATGTAAATTGATACAACCACTATGGAGAACAGTATGGAGGTCCCTTAAAAAACTAAAAATAGAGCTACCATATGACCCAGCAATCCCACTACTTGGCATATACCCTGAGAAAACCATAATTCAAAAAGAGACATGTACCACAATGTTCATTGCAGCAATATTTACAATAGCTAGGACATGGAACCAACCTAAATGTCCATCAACAGATGAATGGATAAAGAAGATGTGGCACATATATGCAATGGAATATTACTCAGCTTTAAAAAGAAATGAAACTGAGCTATTTGTAGTGAGGTGGACGGACCTAGAGTCTGTCATACAGAGCGAAGTAAGTTAGAAAGAGAAAAACAAATACCGTATGCTAACACATATATATGCAATCTAAAAAGAAAAAAAATGGTAATGATGAACCTAGTGGCAGGGCAAGAATAAATACGCAGACATAGAGAATGGACTTGAGGATACGGTGCGGGTAGGGGGAAGCTGAGGAGAAGTGAGAGTAGCAGCGACGTATGTACACTACCAAATATAAAATAGATAGCTAGTGGGAAGCAGCTGCATAGCACAGGGAGATCAGCTCAGTGCTTTGCGATGACCTAGAGGGGTGGGATAGGGAGGGTGGGAGGGAGGCTCAAGACGGGGGGATATGGGGATATACGTATGCATATGGCTGACTCACTTTGTAGTACAACGGAAACTAACAGAGCATTGTGAAGCAATTATACTCCAATAAAGATGTATTTAAAAAAATAAGTAACACTAAGTTGCCTTTCTCTAACCATATAAAGCTCACTGGTAAAGGAGTTGTCATGTGTGTATCACCAAAAGCAGGAATGCTTTGAATCCTAATTAATAGCCAATATGTGATTTAATCTCCTAACAAGTAAATCTAAATATTTGTGATAGAGAAATGTATCTCCGCCTACCAATTTTCCTGTTCTTTTATTTTTTTTTCCTTCTCTCTCTCTCTCTCTCACTCCTCTATTCCTTTCATTCTCCTTCCTCCCTTTCTTCCTCTCTTCCTCCCTTCATTCCTTCCTTCCTTTCTTTTTTCCTTCTTTCCTCCTTTTCCGTCTTTCAGTAACAGATTCTACTCTTCACCACCTCACCTCAGTTTAAGCTCAGGATATAGTTACAAAGTTGAAACCTATATTTCTTAGACTCCATAGCAGCAAAATGAAGTTTTGTGACTCCCTTGGGTCCAATTGAAAATGGCTGGTAATGTTGTATGTATTAATAACTTCCTCACCATAGCATTATTGGCAGAGTTTCTTGCCCAGGGCTTGTTTTTTGTCTTCCTTCCTGGCTGGAGAAGGCAATAGTATGGAAGCAAATCATGGATTGCAATCAATTATCCCTTCTATTATTGAAATATTTTGTAGTGTAGCATATGAATATTGTAGTTTTCAAGCTGTGATAAACATTCACACTTTTATTCAGAATTTTTGAATCATTAGTTGAGTCTAATAGAATCCTATAAAAGACATAGAAATTTAAAGCTGGATTAAAGAGAGTTTATGACCAAATACTTTGTTCAGGGTCTTTACTATGCATTGCTAACAGAAGCACATAATGAGATTCAAGTTTTATCAGTATGCCCACATGAGTTAAAGTCAATTTTACATTGACATGTTTTGTTAATTTTCATAAATATTTTTATTTACAAAATATCTTTAAAAACATATGTGCATATATACTGGCATTATTTTTGGGAATAGAGATATATGTTATGAGCAATCTACCAATTTTTACCTAGCAGAGAGTAGAATCAGTATATTTGATTAGAAGAATGAAAGGATAAGTAAAGTCAGAATCCAGTCCCAGGTCAGAAATAGACCAATACAACCATGGAGCCCTACATAATTTTAAGAAGGATACAAAAAAATATCTTTCTAGGGATTAATGTGTGTCAAGCACCACTGTAAACAAAATATATGAATTAACTAGTTCACTAATTTTCATAATATGCTATAAAATGTTTTCATTATCATTATTATTTTTATTAATTTGTGGATAAGGATATTAATGTCCACGGTATGAACATAGTAAATATTAGCACTGGGACTCAAATCCAGACAATCTGGCTTCAGGTCATCTACTTTTAGCCACCATCTTGAAAAGCCTCCCATGATGTTAAGGGGCATCCAAGACATTAGTAATCATGTGTCTGCAGCTGGGAAACCAAAAGAGAACACTGGGACTGGCTGCTGCTTCTCCTATTATACTCAGCAGCCAGTCCCAAGTTTTCAACTTGAACAACTGGTAATTCAGTATGGACAGGTAACTTTGAGGGTCCCATCCTTGTGACTTCCAAAGTTAGAGAGTCTTACTGAGATAAGAGGCTGCAAAATCATTCCCTATCGAAAAAGTGATTGTACTTCAGCAGCGGGAATGATAGCAGAGATGCACATACAAGCACTACAATTTAAACTCAACACATTTTGTTAAAATATCTTAAACTAATTGAAAGGTATTTCAGGGAAGTAGCCCAGTGTTGCATGCATACAGGCTAGATGCTAAATCAGCATCACAGGGAACCTTGCCCTGTGTCTGCTCATTCTCCATATTAGGCCTGAATCACTAAGTTTAGACACTCTTATCCATGAGCATGACCTTCCTGCTGAGATTTAAAATAGAAAGAAAAGCACTCAGAAAATGTTCCAGCTTAATCAGTAATACTTTGGAAAGCTAGCCAACATGTATACCCATCATCCATCTGGGCAAAAGGCTTTACAGCTTTTAGACAATAAATGACTCACTCTGCAAAGCTCTTTTCAGACTAATGGTGGCTCTAATTTCTCTATTAGATGGACCAGAGTATTAGGGAGGCAAATCTTTGCTATTATGCTCCCAGAGAATGAACTCCCCCAAAGCATAGATGAGTGTAATAGCTGATAAAACCTTGAAAAATGCAAGGTTAAAATTGTGTTTATCTGCACCATGCCATCTGTATCTCCTAACAGCTTGAACAGGAAGGATTTGTTCCCTAATCATTATTAGTTTTGCTAAAACTTGTCCTTGTTTTGTGCTACCCTGAGGAAATAAACGGCATTGTAAAAATGAGACCACACTTATTATGACCTAAACTATGGACCACTTTTTCAAAAGTAATTTGGTCATTTGACATCATATACCTCCCAGTGAGAATAAATAGAAATAATGTCTTTTTGTTCTTTTCAAGTTCAACTTGCCCTTCTTGTCAGCTTTCCTTTCGGGTTCTTTTTGATCCAGTTATTTATATCATGATTTGTTTATATTAAATAAAACTCTTCTCAAAATATTCTTGAACTTACTTGTCAAATTTAATATTTTATGATTTTATTAACATAAATGTGTTATGCATTGTGTGTTATATGTTAGAAGTCACAATACAAGTTTTCTCTTGAGAAATACTAACTTGAAGAGGGTTGAGGGGTATTTCTGGGTGCTGGTAGTCTACTTTTTGGTGTTGGTGCTTATTATGCAGCTGTGTTTCATTGTGTAAAAATTCACCAAGCCCCACACTTACAATATGCTACCTTTTCTCTGTAAATATATTTCAATAAAATTTACCAAAAATGATGGTCTATTTAATAAAATTTAGTAATACAGTACCAAGAACATCAGTTCAATAAAAGTTAATAGAATTTGGCAAGAGGCACCTTTTTTCTGAGGAAGGCATAAATGGTACATTACGTCTAAGATCTGCTTTTAAAGAAATTACAAAGCACTACACCATCTTAGTTATCTCCAACTAAATTAATACATTAGAATAAGAAAAAAAATTGAAGTTATAATTTTTACTTCTCAAAATAAGCTGCCATAATGTGTTCTGGATGTTATGCTTACACACTGGCAGGTATACTTCTACTAAATTATGATGGAGCAAATACAAAAGCTTTATATATCCCATGGATGCACATGAGAAAAGTTAAAGTAGTACCACTGCAATACATATCTAGGTTGGTTATGGAGCATCCCTGCTATGATTAGAGTTCATTTGTGGTGCATAATATAAAGTTTAGTTTTCAACATTCAGCAACATGAGAAACTCTGAAAGGCATAGTCCCAAAGTGCTTTTACCTTGACTAAGAAAGAGACTGCTCTCAACCTTACAGTGCTGTTTGAAAAGCAATACACTCTTTCTTTATTCAGTACAAGAGTGGCATTATTAAAAATGAATTAAATCTCCCAAATTGTCTAGTCCACTGTTTTGTTAATATGACAGATTACCTGGGGTGCTTGTTAAAAATGCATACGTTTCTGGGACCCGTCACGGACTTCAAAACACAGTATTTGAAGAAGTAAGAAAGAAACCATAAAATGAGTAAGAAAAATTTCAGATATTATATTAATCGGGAAAGTTAGAGGAGAACTTATTTAGATATTCAAGTGTTCTAAATTTCTCTTATCAAATAACTGGGAGGAAGAAAATTCCCCAAATCAGGAATTTGTCCACCCAAAGATATTTTGAAGATGAATAATTCTCCCTGGCAGGGCAAGGTATTTGATAGTCTCTGCACATACTTGCATAATTGTTAACAAAGTGATAGTCTGAAGATTGGGTAATATCAGGAGCAATTCATGGGGAAGTTGTACTAGTTATAAAGATACATTGGATAAATAACTTTTATTAATGAAGTAATGGGTCCAAGTGAAAGGCTAACATAAATATGATAATGTGATTAAAAGGTCCAAATTAGCTTCTCTGTCGAAGGAGTAAATAAAATTTATAATCACTTTAATGATAATCTGCTGCAAAATACTTAATATAAAGTAAATAACTAATTACAGAAGCTGGACTTGAGGAATTGAACTAGAGAAAAGTGTAGAGGTTCCAACTTCCTTGCATTTCATAGCGTGGTAATTATTAGTATTGTTTGCTAATGTTTCAGTCTTCACTCCTCTCCCAGGCATATGGTAGAATTGCACTCTTTTGCCCCAATAATCCCCTGAAGGAAAAGCCCTTCCTCGCCCCCTCCCCATGTGCTGACTCATGCTATAAGTAAGTGAAAGATAAACCTGTTTTCAATTAGCAGAGATTTTTACATTCATTATTATTGCAGGATAACTTGGCCTAGAGTTAGTCATACACATAAACAAATGTCTAACGTTCGTAAGTGAAGAATCAGAGGCTTAGTAGGTACGTTATACTAAGTTATAAATGTAATTTAATAATGACCTAAAAATGATGATATCACTAACCAAAAAAAATTCTTAAGTGTAATGGGGGAGGCTAGATAATTTTGTACTTATATTGTTAAATGAAAGGCTCTCAACTTGTTCACACCTCCCTTTATCTACATACTTGGACAATAACCTCTATACCAACTCTGGTCTTAGCCATGTAATGCATTTTGGTCCAAAGAATTGTTGCAACTATGAAACAGACACATGAAAATGCTTGGGTATTTGAGCTTAATTTTGTTTTAATTGCTCTTGGAAACCTGATGACATGTGAAAAAGCCAAGATAGCCTGGTGGTTGATGAGCAACACATGGTCCCAGTCCACTGACCCAGCTGACAGGCAACCAACTGCAAGACAGTAGAGCGAGACCACCAGGACCAATGTCTGAGCAAGCCCAGTCCATCCCAGAGACTCTGTGCTTTAAAATCATGAGCTGAATAAGTGGCTGTTGTTTTAAGCCAACTGAGTTTTGGGGACAATTGGTTACACAGGAAAAACTAACCCTTACAGATATTGGTAGCAAAGGGCTATAGCATTCATCATGTGTGTCAAATTTGCTAACTGACTGTTACTACATCAATCTGCAACTACCAAAAATGAGGGAAAAGGTTCAGGCTGTTAACAGTTCCATGCAGTATGAAAATACACTTACTTTGGCAGAGTTTATACTCTCCTCTTGTTCTCTTCCTTTACTCTGGGCAAGTTTAAGGGGAAAATGTATGCTGCTGTTAGTGCCACTGCTGTGTATGTTGAGTCACTGTTGTTATGCTGGTCAGGTGCAGAGGAAGCTTACACACTGAGGTATTGAATGATCTGAGGCATACATTCTAGATAACAGTTTAGTTCCTCTTTCAGGCTCATTTGCTTTTTCATTTTTTGTTGAAAACTTCCAATTGTAAATATGGGCATGCCTCATTTTATTGTGCTTCAATTTATTAGGCTTAGCAGACACTGCATTGTTTACAAATTGAAGGTTTGTGGCAACCCTGCATTGAGCAAGTCTATGAGGGTCATTTTTCCTACAGTGTTTGCTTTGTGTCTCTGTGTCACATTTTGGTAATTCTCACAATATTTCAAAGTTTTTCATTATTAGTATATTTGTTATGGTGATCTGTGATCAGTGATCCTTGATGTTACTACTGCAAAAAGATTATAACACACTGAAGGCTCAAATTATGGTTAGCAGTTTTGAGCAATAAAGTAATTTTAAATTAAGGTATTTACATTGCTTTTTTAAAGATATAATGCTATTGCACACTTAATGGACTAAGCTATAGTGTAAACATAATTTTTATATGCACTGGGAAACAAAGAAATTCATGTGATTTGCTTTATTGTGATATTTGCTCTATTGTAGTGGTCTGGAACCAAACCCACAATATTTCCAAGGTATTCCTGTAAATATTTTAATAATTTTGTGAAAAAATATATAGCATTACAGATAATGGTAGCAAAGTGCTGAACCTAGTAGTGGTGGAGCCTGGAAAGCAGCAAAGAAATTATTAGCAGAGGTTGGAAAATGACAAGTACACAGCCGTGGAAAAATGGAAGAATGGCGAATCATGTCATACAATTACAAAATAATTTACAAAACTGTCCTATGCAGTACCTTGTAAGACAGAAAATGAACAATACCCAAACTTGGCAAGCTGATTTATAATCCAAATGTAAAGTGTCTGCTGGAGTTTAACTATCTATGGTAAGATATAGAAAGAGAGAAATAACTAGATAAAGAACTGTTAAACTCACAAGCAAAATGCAGAGGTAACATGGAGGAGCTAAAGCTTGCTATTTTGGAAAATAAAATTGTTTCTCATCTCTTGGATTCCGAGCCAATAAAAACAATTCTGAAAGTCAAACAAGGCCTGGAAACAAAGATCAAATTAGTGCTATGGCTAGAAGACACTTTATTAAGACTTCTGAATTATTTCAAGTGCTAATATACACCCTCAAATAGACAAAAGAAATTCTAAGAATCATAAAGACATGGTCCCAGAGAAGTAACAACTAAAAGTAGCAGTGTCTATTTACAGAGAAGCATGTTTGGGAAAAAATTGCCTATGTGGCTGCCATCAAATAGAGTGCATTACAAATTATATATAGAAAGATATGACATTCTTAGGGTTGTTGTGGTTCCAACCTAAAGGACCAACAACTTGGACTGAATTTGCTTCAATTGTAAAAAGGCCTCTGGTAACATTCAATGGGCAGAAATCTGGTTGAAAAAACTACTCCAGTGCAAAATGAGGCCAAGTCTTCTGGAAAAATGAGGATGTCTCAGAGTGGAGATGAAAGTTCAGAAAGTAGAGACAAAAGAAAAAAGAGAGAGAGAGAGAGAGAGAACATTGGACAATTCCAGAGAGAGAGAGAGAACATTGGACAATTCCAGAAATAAGACAAAATAAACTGGGAAGTCACTCCTAGGAATCTGAGGGATTTAGATATTATGAAGGACCAGTGATCACTATGTGCCTTCAGTTTTACCCCTTTGAGGGTATCTTTTGAAGTAATTCTGTTCTGTATTGCCATAGTATAGTTCATATATCTCTGAATTTAAAAATAAACAAACAAAAAACTTGCTTCCAAGGAGCCACTATGAGACATGATACAGAACAAGAGATCCTAGACTTTGATCCTGACTCTGTGATTAGATAAGACTTCCAGGGTTTTGAGAAGATATGAGAGCATTTTGCCTGTAGGAGGAATACCGTACCTAATGGGTCCTCTGGAAGGCAGGTGTTGAAATGGAGTTAGATGTGCAAAAGATTTATGAGGAGAAACATCTGTAAAGAGAAAAGGAAGGAGCCCAAATTGGGAAAAGATAGCTGTCAGACTATTACGCAGATCTGACAAAGTCTCTGCCAGTCCACAGCGAGCTCCTGAGCAAAGATGACTCATTAATGAAGCCTAGCATTGGACAGAAACAGTTACGCCTTTACTGCTGTCTTGCTCAGTCAATGGCTTGGGACCCCCTCAGCTCAAAAGCAGAAGAGGAAGTGAAGGAGTTAACAGCTAGAGACTAGAGGCTAACCATATTCCTCCCAGCTGAACAAATAATCTTTTCCTCAAAGGGAAACTGAGCTCTAAGTCAGTTTCAGCTGTGAATAATAAGGTCACAGCATAGAAATAAATTGTTGTAGTTATGGCCCCTGGTTTGTTCCCAACTGTCTGCATCTACACTCTCGGGTAGTATCCATCCTCACTGGCTCTTTGACCTTTTCAGTTTTGACCTATGGGACAAAAGCGAAGGCTTGAAATGGGCATGCCCGTTGGAGCTTGCTTTCTTGCTGCTCTAAAACCCTTATAAGATATACATAATCATGGGCCAGCATGCTGGACAGGCTAGACTGAAGCCCAGTTATGACTGTTACCTGTCCAAAAGCTAGCTAAATGTCAGGCATGAGATCAAGACAACCTGTGGAGAGACAATCTCCCACCCACCCATCCCCACTTTCCCATCACTCCTATCCTACTAATCTGCCAACTGATGACCAATACGGGAGAAAGTTATTGCGTGGTTTATTATGCAGCCAAAGTTAACTGAAATGGTAAGAAAGCTTCTCAACATACATGGTGAGGCAAGAACAAGGAGACAAGAAAAATCAATATAAAATAGAGGTATTATAATATTATTTAATTGTTCATTATATGATTATAATTTTATACAGTTATATAATTATAAATGATTATATAATTATAATTAATAATATAACAAAATCAAATATATGTTTATAATTATATAATTGCATTTCATAATATGGAATATATAATAATATAATATTATTAAAAGTAATGAGACAGTCCATCCTAATTATTTAAAATAGAAATCCTACAAAGCTACAGTAATCAAAATGAGATGGTACTGGCACAAAAACAGACATGTAGATCAATGAAACAGAATAGAGAGTCCAGAAATGAACACACACTTGTATGGGCAATTAATCTAGGACAAAGGAGACAAGAATATACAATTGGGAAAAGACAGTCTCTTCAAAAAATGATGTTAGGAAAGCTGAACAGCTACATGCAAAAGAATCAAAGTGTACTACTCTCTTGTACCATGCACAAAAATAAATTCAAAATGGATTAAAGACTTAAATGTAAGACCTGAAGCCATAAAACTTCTAGAAGAAAGCATAGGCAGTACACTCTTTGATATCGGTCTTAGTAATATTTTTATGGATATGTCTCCTCAGCAAAGGAAACAAAGGAAAAAATAAACAAACGGGACAACATCAAACTAAAAAGCTGAATAAGAGAAGATATTTGCAATCTATATATCCAATAAGCAGTTAATATCTAAAATACACAAAGAATTAATACAACTTAACATCAAAAAAGCAAACACTCAATTAAAAAATGGGCAGAGGATCTGAACAGTCATTTTTTCAAAGATGACATACAGATGGCTTACTGGCACATGAAAAGATGCTCAACATCACTAATCATCAAGGAAATGCAAATCAAAACCACAGTGAGATATTGCCTCATACTGGTCAGAATGGCTATGATCAAAAAGACAACAAATAACAAGGTTTGAGGAGAATGTGGAGAAAAGGGAACCCTTGTGCACTGTTGGTGGAAATGTAAACTGGTCCAGTCACTATGGAAAATAGTATGGAGATTCCTCAAAAAGTTAAAAATATAACTACTCAATGCTACTACTGGGTATTTACCCAGAGAAAATGAAAACACTAGTTAGAAAAGATATATGCACCATTACATTCATTGCAGCATTACTTACAATAGCCAAGATATGGAAGCAACCTAAGTACTCATCAATAGATGAGTAGATAAAAAAGATGTGGTGCACATATACAAAGGAATATTATTCATCCATAAAAAACAATGAAATCTTGCCATATGCAACAGCATGAATGGACTTGGAGGGTATTATGCTAAGTGAAATAAGCCAGGCAAAGAAAAACAAAGTGTATGATTTCACTTCTATATGGAATCTACAAAAACAAAACAACTGAACAAATGTAACAGAAACAGAGTTACAGATACAAAGAACAAACAGGTGGTTGCTAAAAGGAAGGTAGGTGGGGGGAGGAAAGTAATAGGTGAAGGAAATTAAGAGGTACAAACTTTCAGTTGCAAAATAAATGGGTCACAGGTATGAAATGTACATTGTAGGGATTAAAAAAAAAAAGATAAAAACAAATAAATGCTGGGCTAACTTCATAGGAAAAAATTCTAAAAACTATTTACTTGCGAGCAGTGGGGAGGGAATGGGAAGGGGTTACTATGCAAGATATTCTTCACTTTATTCATGTTTGTGCCATTTGAATATTTACTTCCTTGAATATTAATCATGTTTATAATAAATATTCTCACAAGCAAAAATAAAATACAATCCTCTTCACTGATTTGAATACAAGGGACACATTAAACATTTGGTTGGTGGATAGGTAAATAAGTTAAGTGGGTAATTTATAACATTTTATATTGAAACAGTGGTATAACATGGAACAGAACACAGAATCTGCATTAGTTTTTATAGTGATATTGAGATATAATTGATGTAAAATAAACTACACATATCTAAAGTGTACAGTTTGATGTGCTTAGACACATGTATATACCCAAGAAACTCTCACCACTATTAAGAAAATTAACACTTCAACTTGAAAAGTTTCTTTGCACACCCTTGTAATCAATCTCACCCCCTTCCACACCACCCCTAGGCAATAAGTAGTCTGCTCTCTGTGATTATGGATTAGTTTACATTTCTAGAATTTTATATAAATGGAATCATAGAATATGTATACTATTTTCATGTGTCTTTTTCAATCATAACCATTATTTTGAGGTTTAGCCATGTTGTTGCATATATCAATACTTTTTGTACTTGTTATTAAGTAAAATTTCATTGTATGGGTATATAAGAGTTTTCTTATTCATTAATCTAGCCGTAGACACTTGGGGCTTTCCGTATTTGGTTATTGTAAATAAAGCTGCCATAAATATTTATTTTCAAGTCATGAGCATATTCTTTGATGACCAGAAGGAAGTGGCCATCAATGATCTAAATAAAGAACATTACAAGCAGATGTAATGGATCTTAACATGCAGGGGTTAGAGAAAGTAAACAATTTGTGTTAGAACATATGAATTCAGTGGAGGATGGTCAACTTTAGTTTAATAATGTTTTTGCTGTCATAATGTTTGGTATCAAACAACTCAATATCTTAGTAGTGGACAATTCATATTTTTTCCCTCAAGGAAAAAAAATCTAACATCTCCTGGGCTTGGCTGAACTTGGCTCCAGACTGCAGCTCAGGTTCAATTTGGCTCTATCTTCAGCCTTGTACCCACAACTTTCCAGGGCATGTTCTCTTATGATGGAGGTCAAAACTACTAGAAGCTAAGCATTTCCATGCAAACATTTGGTTTGCACATATTTGGTTGTTCTTGGTGTATATTATATTCACTCATTCCCATTGCTCAAAGGAAGACAAATGGCCATATTCAAACTGAGTGGGTCACAAGGCAAAGATGTCAGGGAATAATGCATTAATCATCAGTAATCCAATCTATCACAGGAGTTTAAAAAGAAAAGCAGGGACCAGTTACTGTAGGCCTTGGTGAGCCAGTGTAAATATTTTGCATAATACTCTAAGGATGTTAAGCAGGAGCATGGTGTGATCTGATTAATTTTTTACAAGGATCCCTTGGTCTGCCATTTGGAGAATGGATTACAGCAATATTATTAACTACATAAATCAAATAGTTAGACCAACTGGGAAGTGATTACAGGAGTCTGGATTAGACATGGGTGACTTGGCCTAGAATGGTGTCCTGGTTACTCACCATTTCCTCCCAGGTCATCTGCCCCCCTCCTCTGCCCTACTCTGTGGCCGAGGATGCCATCTCCTATAGACTGCATCACACAGGCTTCACTGCTTGCTCTCTTTCCATTGTGTTTGCCAAAGAGACCTCAACATGGTAAAGGAATGCACAAAGAGATAACAGTAAAGTTATTTCTTCCCACTGCTCTCTCTCTGCTTCTTTACAGATGTTAGAGATGTGTTGACTGCAGCTCCTTCCTGCTGGGCAGCCCCTATTTCAAAACCCTGGCTCTAAGTGGGTTTCAGAGCATTTCTTCCTCTGGACAATACAAGCCTGGGTATGCAATAGCAACTTGCTGTTGCTAATCCTGGTTGTCCCAATATCTCTTATAACCTTCTTTAATTCTATTCAACACGCTGAAATTGTTCCTTTATTCTCTCACTTTTAACCTGTTTAAGTGGATTTCTCTTCCTTTTCAGGACCCAGACAAGTAGGTGATAATTATGAAATAGAAAAAAAGTGGGCCCCTTTGGGATATTTAGAGGCAGAATCAACATAAATGACTGACGGATTGGAAGTTAAAGAGTAAGGGAAAGAAAAAAATCAAAGATAACACCTAGAGTTCTGGCTTAACCTTTGGATTGATGGTAATGACTTTAATGAAATGAAATAGACTATAAAAGGAGTGCTTATTGCCAAATATATGTGAGATGCTTATTAGATATCTATATGTAGATGTCAAGTAGCAAATGGATAAATGAGTTTCTGGTGAGTCACTGGCAGATCAATAGCATTAAATCCAGAGTCTATAAAAGCCATCAATCTGGTAGAAGGATAAAGGAAACCCCTGAGAGAGACCTGGACTATTTTAACCTATAGAAAAGGAAAGGCTAGCAAAAGAGTCTGAGAAGCAGGTGATTATAAAGTACTCAGAAAAATAGAAGAGTATGGTATCATGGAAGGAAATAGGAAAGTTTATCAAGGATAGTTAATCAACTATGTATGTTGAGATATCAAATACAGAGAAAAGATAATTGAGTTAGTCAAGATGAAATTCACTGGTGACCATGACAAGGAGTCTCATTGGAGGTTAAAGGAATACAGCCCAATGTAGTGAACTATATATATATATATATATATATATATATATATATATATATATATATATAGTTTCATTTTGAAAGGAACATAGAAACTTATTTAGAGAGAGGTGAACAATTATGAGATGTTTGTGTTTATCTTTTGGATGGTTGGTTGTTCTGTTTTGTTCGTTTAAGACAGGACATGCCAGAGCATGTTTGTAAACTGGAGCACAAGTTCCAGAAGAAAGAAATCTGATGACATCAAATGTAGAGGGTAATGTTAGGAGTAAAATTCATGAGAAAGCAAAGGATGGGCATTTAATACAAGCAGTGATATTTATTATTAATATAGATGGGAAGCCAAGGTGTATGAGAACAAATGCATATAAACTGGTAGTTTTGGTGGTAGGAAGATAAGGAAAACATTGTATGTTTGCTTCTCTATTTTAAAATAGAGAAGAATAAAAATGTAAGTTTAGAGAGGGATGTTAGGGGAAGAAAAATAGGAGGTTTAAGAAGAGAGAAGGTAAGAAACTTTGTTTTCACCTATAGACTAAACTTCTAGCGCCTTAAAATAGACATTTTCTTTTTTTGAAGTAATTGGGGTAAATTGTTGAAAATTTTTGAAAAGTAGTAAAGCAGGAAGATATTTGGATTTCAATGCAAGTGCTCTTACTAAATGCATGAATTTGGGAAGACTATATAACCATTTTCAGTCCCAACTTTTCTACCTATTAAACATTAATTGTTTTTCATCCTACATTCATTATGAAGATTAGTCAAGATTGGATATCAACATCAATAGTGCCTTATGACACCTCAAAATTTGTATACTAAAGTCCCATGTTCCTTTTATGAAAACTGGACTTATGTGAGTAGTTTTGAACAAAGTGAGTCATTGATTTTTATAAAATTTTTCTTACCAGTATGAGTTAAAAAGTAAAGTAATGCATTGTGAACACCTGGGAATCTGCAGACCTAACAGGGAAAGCGATAGTGTTTATTTTGGTGGGAGCACCTTCTCAGATTCTTGAATTGGAAGTGAGCAAAGGGAAGTGTTCCCCTTACTTTCTCTCATCTTTGATTCACCTTCCCCCTTTTCTCCCACAGTTATTTGTTTTTCCTTTTTTTCTCTTCTGCTGAATATTCTGTATGAGTTTGCTCCTTTTAGAAGGAGTGGTTGGTGTGCATATAATTAGCAGAAACACATTATTTTCATTTGCTTCCTCAAGCTCCAGCTCTCCGTGGCTCCCTATGGATGCTGAAGTAGCAGAAGGAGATTACAGCTAGTTACCTGGAAACGTCTTGATTGGGTTCACTACTACCTGAGGGCACATAAGGTCTCAGAGAGCAATAAGGAGAGTATCAAAGCACCAATGAGACTGTAAAGACCCGTGAAACAAGAAACTGGCTCAAATCCTTCATTTACTTGCTACTCAGCCCAATTCCCTGTTTTCTACTCTGCCCAATGTCCTATCAGTTTGAGTAATGAGGCTAAAAACCAACACAAGATTAATTACTCTAAGCCAAGTGAGTTTTGGTCTGGAAGCAGCTTTAGATGAATTAACCACCAACTTCATAATAGGTGGCATGGAGGATTGGGGAATGAATAGAAAGCAATGCACATAGAAGAAAACTTATACCAATCTCATTTTCAGCTAATATAAAAAATGAATCTAAATATCCACAAATATTAATATGAAATATATAATATTTTCATTTGATAGGTAAACTTGGGTTTGGAAAAGATCTAGGATCACAGAGTTTACTGAATGGCAGTGCTAGTACTCAAACCCAATTTTTCTACCTTACTTTAGCCCAGATAATTAAGTATCTTGCTAAAAACTCACTAATCAAATTCTAAATGAGCGATAGGAAAAGCTCTGAGATGAATTAGAAATTGTTTTACTTTCATATACAAGTTTTACATAAGAAAATTCAATAAATATTTCATAGAATTTGTAGAACAAATGTTGATAAATTAATGTTATATAAAATGTCAAAATAATTTTCAGGAGATAATTTATAATGTTTAATAACATTTTATGGAAAAATGATCTTTACAAATAACTCCATGTTGACCTACTTTGGCTACAAGAAGTTGTATGTTTCAATTTATATTAATTATCCTTTATTCTCCTATAAACATAGTTGTTTAACTGTGTGCATTTCCCTCACCCTCCTTCCCCCCCACCCAAAATGAAAGAAAATTATTCAAAGCAACCAGAGTCTTTTGACTTACTGATTGTTGCACACCATGACACAGAGCCTAATGTGAATTAAGCCCATGCTGCTAAATTTTCAATTAATGCTCTACTAAGCTAAATAAATCAGAGCCTCTAGATACAGTACACGGGAAGCTATGAGATTATATTGTCGCATTTGCTCTACAGGTTGTTTCTCTGTAGAAGGTTTTACAGGAAATTAAGGTTTTACAGGAAATTAAAGTAACTGTGACAAAATTGCTTGTTTCAGTAAATAAATTTACCACTTACTCTTTATGCCAGGAACTTGGAAACTCAATTGCCAGAATTATACTGGTAGTAAAATGACCAGTAATGGCATTTTTTGTCATATTCAACAATAATAGTTCTCATATTTCTGTTGAGTTTGTCTCTCGTAGACATATCTAATAAAATTACTCATGGTATTATTCAAAACCTTTACTTATTTTTAATTGAGGTATAATT
This sequence comes from Delphinapterus leucas, assembly GCF_059928025.1. Classification (NCBI taxonomy): domain Eukaryota; kingdom Metazoa; phylum Chordata; class Mammalia; order Artiodactyla; family Monodontidae; genus Delphinapterus; species Delphinapterus leucas. The sequence continues at coordinate 34,214,269 of NC_143132.1, forward strand.
GACATATAACATTATATTAGTTTCAGGTGTAAAACATAATGATTTGATATTTGTATACTTTGGAAAATGATCATGAAAATAAATCAACACTTATTATCTTACATAGTTCCAAAATATTTCATTTCCTGTAGTAAGAACTTCTAATATCTACTCCCTTGTCAACTTTCAAATATGCAGTACAGTATTACTAACCATAGTCACCATATTGTACATTATATCCCCCATGACTCATTTATTTTATAACTGAAAGTTTGTGCCTTTTGACCCTTTTCACCCTACTTGTTTTTTCATGGTAACACTTATATAGTGCTTATATACTGCACTATGTGCAGGCAATATTCTAAATATTTTTTACTAATATTCATTTGTTTATGCCCAAGTCTCAATTGAGGTCCTCCAAGTAGCAGGCACCATGATATGATGAGATGTGAAAGCCATTTATGATGGGAAATGTTCTGTGTAGGATAAAGGTGAGGAAGCAGCAGTATGTAAGAGAAGCCTTCAGAATCCAAAGCAGGTATGGCATCTGAGAAAGGAGAGGGGAAAGGAAAGATACTGGGGCAGGGAGAGTCTCAGACTACAGCACAGCACTAGGAAAGATTCCACAAGGTTGATGGTAGTCCCTGAGCCAAAGTTACCAGTGAGTGAAGCCCTGAATCCTTCAGGAAAAGGTAAGCACCAGTACCCCTGCCGTGGTCAGTCATTGACTGGAAGCATCCTGGGAGAAGGATGGCTTCAATGCAAATATATTGATGGATCCAGAGGGTGGCATCTGGGGAAAACAGTCAACTTTGTTGCTTCTTGCAGCCAGTTTTATGAAGGAGATCTGAGCACTGCAGTTCCATGCCTGCCACTATTTACAACAACCCTATGAGTTATGTATTACTATAGTTCCATTCTAATTATAAGAAAACAGAGAAATAGAGGTTAATTAAAGCCTCCAAGGCCATATTTCAATGTCGAATCAAGGTACACAAATTTTCTTCATTTGTTATGTGATTGTTTCATACATTATCTGACAAAATTACACATCCTACATATCTCTTTTGGCTAATTAAGTAATTTATGACATCACCAGATAAGTCTACTACTGTATATTGACAGAATATTTGATCTCCATGTGATCTGTTTTTAAATTCTCCCTCAGTAGAAATTGCACTAAGCAACAGAGATTAGGAAGGTTAAAAAATAGATGGAATATTAGAAGCTGCCTGCAATAGTAGATAAAAATTCTAAAGAAATTCAGAGAGATTAAGGCTCACTTTTTCATTAATTTTCATCTGCCCTTTTATATCAATGTAATATTGACAACATTAGGTAAAGGAGAAATTTAGACGCTATGACACTAAAATATTCTCAGGCTTGCTAAAATAAACATAGGGTCATCTCTCAAGGCCAATATCCTGTGATCTAAATGTTAATTTTTATTTTGTTAAATTTCCCCCCCTCAAAACCTGTGAATACTCTTTGCAATAGGAAAACATGGTAACCAAGATTCTAAGCAAGGTAGCAGACTATCAAACAGGGTGCTAATCTCCCCTTGAACATTTGTCTTAGCTCTCTAGATTTCCAGTTCCTCATCAATCCACAAGAGAAGCTGGATCCTATCAGAAATGTGAATAAAGGATCATCAAAGTCACCTGAGACTCTATTAAAAAATAGATAAATGACAGGTTTCCTGGCCCAAATAAAGAGAAACAGATTAAGTAAAACAGTGTTAGGCCAGGGAATTTTCTAAAAGTGCATTACAATAGGTTGGGAATCACTGAACTAGAGGACCTGCAGTTATAAAACTCTTTTTAAAACTATCTACTTACTTAATATTAACATTAAGAAACTCCTTTATAAAAACATTTGCATTTGATTAAAGTTATCACAAATTTTTTCATCTATAGAGATCAAGAGAACACAAAAAATATTGCAATAAATTTTTAGCTAAATATCACTTAATGCAAATGTAAATTAGAAACATAAGCCACCTGCTTAGTACAATACTTCAATTTTTTGGATCAAAATTTAATTTTATATATATAATATATATAACATATATATTGTATACAATGATATGTTAATCAATTATCAGTAGAAACACTTGCCATCTATTAGAGACAGAATTTTGTAAAATTACTTGAATGGAAAATGTTTTCACATAGATAGTCTGTGCATTTTGAGCCCAGCCTTCTACAATACAGTCTACAATTTCAGTTGAATGATGTTTTTAAGTTCCTCTATTTTCATATATCAACACTTCATGTTACAATTACTGTGCTTATCTGTAAACGAAATTCAAAAACATGATGCGAACATAATGTGCTGTCAGCACAAGCAGAGACATAACTACTCCTGCTTCTATCACACCTTATGTCAACATGCTCATTCATAATAATAAAAAATACACCCTCTGGGACATAATTTGATTAAACCTTATCAGAGCAACTAACATTTCCCATTTGTGTGTAACATTTAAAACACTCCAAAAGCTTACAAGCTGATCTGCATAGCAGTGAAGTGCATCATGGCAGCATTTTTCAACATACATAAACAAGACACTAAGTTCTGTTCTTGTCTTTGCTGCTATCTTCATGCGACATTGCAGGTGTGCAGCAAAAAAAAAAAATTTTTTAAATGTGGTGTTTTGTTAATGTTGCTGTTGTTTTGAAACTCATACAGATACTGTATCTACTATCTTCCCAAGTAGATAGCTTAATTTAAGTATACGGAATAACTTAATCCTGCTTCCCACTTCTACTACCACTAGCTCCTGCCCAAACACATATGCTTCATATTATTTTAATCCAGAGTTTATCACTCTCTTATAGAAAGGTCATTAGAAACACTGCTGTTGTGCTAATTAACTACTAATTAGCTAACTGCTCTACTCAATTCTAAACTCAGGAAGAACTCTGGAGTGAATTGAGGATGAAAGAGACACATGAAGGGAGACACATGTCATCCTTCTAGGTACTGTAAGGGAAATATTTTTAAAATGACATTTGAATTTGCATTATATAATTAAATGAGCAATTTATGGTCTTTGCAATAAATCAAGCAGTACAAATATACATAAGGGAAAACAGAGTGTTTTTATCTTCACCCCATTTCTTTGTTATCTTAACCCCATTCCAGTTCCATCTCTCTGGAATAATCAGTATTAACTATTGAGCATGTGCTCTGCCACACCTTTATTTATGTTCTTTATAGATGTAGAGATTTTGAGGTTTACATATGTATTTGAATACAAATTACACACTGTTTAGTAACTTGCTTTTTTTCACTCAACCTCTTCTCTCTCTTCTCTCTCTCTCTTTTTCTCTTTTTTCTTCCTTTAATTTTCCTATGACTGTGTGTGCAGAAGGGATATTAAATAGGGCTCCATCAGGAAAACTGAAAGTAATCAAGGTTTCCTGGCACCAAGAAAGTAGGAAAGCAGAGTTCAAATAAAAACTGTTCTGAGTTTTCAGGGCACCTGAGGTGCAGGATCTGCGGTGAGTTCACACAGAATTCATTGCAAGCCATGTGCTCTCTGTCTTTCCATCTGCCCATTATCCCCTCTTTCCAGTAGGTGTATAATAGCCTTTCACTGGCAGCATCTAACCCAGATTTCTGCTGTCATGCGAGTCTGGGAAATCTAGATCACAAGGTCATCCTTGAGATGCCTAGGAGGGTGTGGAGGAGATGCATAGCAGAGCAATGTTGAAATAACAACAGACAATCCAGTAAAATATTTAAAATTCTTGAAACTTTGAATAACTATAAAATTCTTTACATCACAAATGATCAAAAAAAATGACTAAAGATAAGATTTATGTTGGGAAGCTTTTTTTTCTCTCTCTCTTTATAGCTAACTCTTGTTCTCTCTTTCATTTTATGATCTTTTAATATTCAGGTTTTTGAAGTTTTACAAGTATAAACTTTTGTGTTTATATTTCTGTTTGGATTGTTTAGTTTAATTCTTTGGGCTAGGCACTAAGTGGGTCGTGCAATCTGAAAACTAGTGCTTTTCAATATTAATACATTTCCTTATATATTTTTATTTGATATAATCTCCCAACATTTCTCTGTGGCTTTTCAGAAGCTCCTATTAATTAGATATATGCTTTACTAAATTGGTATCTATTTTTTTCTTTATTTTCTCCTGTTTTCCATTTGTTTATACTTTACTTCTATTTTCTAGAAGATTTTTCTCACCTTTTATCTTCTAGCCTTTCTATAGGTTTGTTATCTTTTAATAAGCTTGATAATTTCCAAAATTGTGTACTTAAGAAAAAATTGCTGTTTTATAGCACTTTTTTTCCCCACAGATGATGGAATACCTTTTGCTAGATTTTTGTGGAAATTGACTATACATATGTTAATATTCTCCATTGCTCCTGAATTTTGTCACATTGTTTGTTTTGTTATGTCTTTTATGCGGGAGGATTTATTGAAATGTCTGTTGATTTGACCATCATTCTTTATTTAGTAGTGAGGCAAAATAAAAAGCTATTTAAGCTCTGTGAACTGTGTGAGAAGTGTAGATGGACAGGCCTCATCTTAGGGTGACAGGTGCTAGGCTTTCTCACTGGAGGATGCCAAACTGGTCTGGCTCCTAAGGCAAGCACTTTCCAAAGAAAGATGCTCAATCTCATATGTAGGGGCTATTTGCCGGCTTCATGTGACTTAATTAGCTAGGAATATTCATCTTTACTACATTTGTTGTAAACAATGTCTCAATCTATTTTTCTCTTAGACTTTGTTTATGGTAAAATTACATGTAATGTTTTCATTTTGTGTACCAAATGTTCTTCACTCGTGACTTTTGTCTCTTCTCACATGTCTAACAAGGTGTCCTTTCTGAGTGTAAACAAAGATTCTTTGGTAGTTTTCAACTATTTATTGTTTTATTTTTAAAACATAAATATTTATTCCATCTATAATGATCTCTTCCCCAAACCTTTTTATTTCTTTTAATTGATGTCCAATTATGCTAATAATAATTACTAAGTTCACCATAATTTTCCACACTTTTGAAAAGCCACCTTTGTCATATATTGAGTTCACATAAAAACTTCAGTACATTTTAGTAATTTTAGTAATTACTGTACAGTTTAGCCAATTTAGCTGATCTTTTAATCACTTTCAATGTAAACAAGTGCAAATTTTTAACAGTAACATTATAGGACATGTCACTGTCAGATAAGAAAAATCTTGCTTTACTTTTCTTCCTTTTTAAAATTTTCACATTCTATTATTGGACAGTTTTCTCCCTTTTCTAAATTGCTGCTGAAAGAAAGCAGAGTAAATCTTGAGGACAAAATGCCAAATATTTACATAATAACAATATTTTCTATGTTATAAACTTGTAAAAATGTGCCCACTATGACATGAATTTAATATTTAGCCAAAAAAATTTAATATGAATATCTCTTTCTCCCAGTTTATATTGATGTAAAATTGGAAAACCTTAGCCATTTTAAGACTAATGCCATTTTTTAGTTAATAAATATATAATAATATTTATTGAAAAGTTATTAATTGTTGGGTAATATGATAATCACTTTATATGTATTATTTTGTTTAAATCTCACAACATCTCATAAAGTAGGCATTATTTTTTTATCCATTTGTTATATCAGCAAAATCTATCTGCTATCTCATATGTTTCCTGTTCTCGGACTGTAACTCCTACTATTTGCACTTAGAAGGTCTAGCAACCGCTCACAATTTTATTCATTTATTTTATTTACAGTTTGCTTTGTTCAGTAAGAAATGCGTTTCATTTGCTTATCTCAAACCCTCGTTCTGTCCTCTTAAATTTGTTTAACTTTTATTTCCTGCTAATACTTTTTCTTCTGTCTCAATACTGGACTGAGCTCAGGCAACAGGGAAGCAGCAAGGAGAATATGGCATGCTAGTGAGTCCCTAATATGGTAACAAATTGTACCAATCTTTCTGGTATTAGTTGAATAGCATGTTCAGGTGCTAATAACAGTGACTGGAAATAGCAGCGGCATCAGCAAGATATGCTTCTCCAGATGTAGCAGGGCTGCTCTGGCAGCTCTGCTGTCGGAGACGACTAGTCCTTCTCTCTGTCCTGCCACCTTTAGTGCCTGACTTGTATTCAAAGTAGCTTCATTGTCCAAGAATGCTTCTAATGTTCCAGCCATCATGTTCAAATTGCAGCAGGATATTGGATAAATGAAGAAAGGTTAAAAGGTGATTTCCTATAAGTTTCTACTACCAATTCTTCCTTAAATAGATTTGATCAGAACATAGTCACATGGCTATAATTATTTGCAAGGGAGTCTGAGAAGTGTTTGTGTGTCTGTGTGTGTGCGCACACTTGAGGACACTTCATACTGCAATAATATAGATTTCTATTTCTATGTAAGTAACTTTAATCCTTTAACAGTCCATCCCTTTGGCAAACTAGCTGTCAAAGGATATACTGATCCCCAAATACTGAAGGAGTCAATCTTTTCACAGTAGGGACAGACTCAAAATTTCGTCCAGTTACCAAACCATCTCGAAGCTCAGGATGTTTGCTTCTTTTGTGTTTGTCTCACACAGGATGGTAGATGACATATCACAGTCCACTGATCTGAAGCTAATAAATGAATCCTCTGTTTTCAATAATAATGAAAGCACAGTGGTGGGGGTGAAATAATGTATTTGTAATAAAAATTCCTATTTAGAAGATGTTTACAGAAATTACTAGTGCAAATTACTACCAAATACAGCTGCTGGGCAGCCACAACATAAACTCCTGCTCAGGGGCAGGCTCTGGCTCTGCTCTCTGGGGGCTCTTCCTTGTCAATATTCACCTGGCTACAATTAAGGTGGACAAGGGTGAGGATGGAATCCCTAAGGGATATATAGTTTGAACAACCTACTTTCTGATGGTAAAGTTTCCAGGGCCTTGAAATTTTTTTTTAGGTACTTACAGTCACAGGCTGCTGTAGGGCAGGAATGTAGTTCCTTTCACAAAGGTAAGAATAACAAAAAAAATAAAATATTAATATTCTCATTCCCAAATGTGAAATTTCCCTTACACAGTAACATCAGTAGTTACAATTTATGGTATATGCCACCCTAGTGAGACATCAAATAATCGCAGTGAGAGATTTAGAATATTTTGGAACATGTGATTTTTTAAAGACCTAAGAAAATATAATGAGAGTATAAAATAAGATGTCACAAAATCTAAGTTTCTCTCTACATCTATATTGACTGTATTTGGCTTTGAACAAGAAACAGACATTCCTTAACTTAGTTTGCCTTCTTTAAAATGCTATTAACCTCCACAAGAAACAAATGAGATAATATGAATGAAAGTGTTCTGTGGGTTATAAAATGGCCCATTACATCAAGTATTATTATGACAGCAATCACTGAAGAACAGCCACTATAATAGAAAATTTTCTTTATATAAAATATGTCATAAGAGAAAAAAATTATATAATGTGCTGAGCATGCTATCAAGTATCGTATATTGCTCAAGGGATGTTTCTGTGAGAACTTGGCGTTGCTATTCTCTCAGTGTCAAATGCATCATTGTGGCTGCATTATAGAACACCATTATTTGTGGCATCTTTCACAAATTTCACATATAATGAATATATATAATTTTCCTTTTTGAAGCAAAAATACAGAGTGCTGGTTTCTTATGATTGAAAAGAATTATACTTTATTGTAGAAATAAATTCTTATCAAGGGCTTTGTGCCCTTGTTTCAACAAACCTTTAGAGTCCAGCTTAAATATATTTCTTATTGGCTGATGAACTGTACAAAAACTTTCTGAACACTGGGAAAAATACGGGGCTATTCAGAATGTGCAAATACAGATATCCCAGTCTTGCTTCCTATTGTGCAGATGGATTTTCCCCTAGTGTTCCTGGAATGAGTCCATAATATTCTGCCATATGCACACATCTAGGACTCGAGCCTAGGGCAATTTTTTCACTATCAAGAACGAGTGTCAACAAAAATAAATTCAAAATGGATTAAAGACCTAAATGTAAGGCCAGACACTATAAAACTCTTAGAGGAAAACATAGGCAGAACACTCTATGATAAATCACAGCAAGATTCTTTTTGACCCACCTCTTAGAGAAATGGAAATAAAAACAAAAATAAACAAATGGGACCTAATGAAACTTAAAAGCTTTTGCACAGCAAAGGAAACCATAAACAAGACAAAAAGACAACCCTCAGAATGGAAGAAAATATTTGCACATGAAGCAACTGACAAAAGATTAATCTCCAAAATTTACAAGCAGGTCATGCAGCTCAATATCAGAAAAAAAAAACAAAAAACAACCCAATCCAAAAATGGGCAGAAAACCTAAATAGACATTTCTCCAAAGAAGATATACAGATTGCCAAGAGGCACATGAAAGGATGCTCAGCATCACTAACCATTAGAGAAATGCAAATCAAAAGTACAATGTGGTTATCACCTCACACCAATCAGAATGGCCCTCATCAAAAAATCTACAAACAATAAATGCTGGTGAAGGTGTGGAGAAAAGGGAACCCCTTGCACTGCTGCTGGGAATGTAAATTGATACAGCCACTATGGAGAACAGTATGGAGGTTCCTTAAAATACTAAAAATAGAACTACCATATGACCCAGCAATCCCACTACTGGGCATATACCCTGAGAAAACCATAATTCAAAAAGAATCATGTACCACAATGTTCATTGTAGCTCTATTTACAATACCAGGACATGGAAGCAACCTATGTGTCCATCAACAGATGAATGGATAAAGAAGATGTGGCACAAATATACAATGGAAAAAAAAGAAACGATATTGAGTTATTTGTAGTGAGGTGGATGGACCTAGAGACTGTCATACAGAGTGAAGTAAGTCAGAAAGAGAAAAATAAATACCGTATGCTAACACATATATATGGAATCTAAAAAAAAAAAAAAAAAAGGTTCTGAAGAACCTATGGGCAGGACAGGAATAAAGATGCAGATGTAGAGAATGGACTTGAGGACATGGGGAGGGAGAAGGGTAAGCTGGGATGAAGTGAGACAGTGGCATGGACTTACATATACTAACAAATGTAAAACAGATAGCTAGTGGGAAGCAGCTGCTTAGCACAGGGAGATCAACTTTGTGATCACCTAGAGGGGTGGGGTAGGGAGGGTGGGATGGAGATGCAAGAGGGAGGAGATATGGGGATTTATGTATATGTATAGCAGGTTCACTTTGTTATAAAGCAGAAACTAACACACCATTGTAAAGCAATTATACTCCAATGAAGATGTTAAAAAAAGGAAAAAAAAAAAAGAACCAGTGTCAAAACACTGGCCTTAGGTCAGGATAATGAAGACAACAGAGATAAAATTTAAGCACCTGGACAGAAAATGCCAGATTGACTACCTAGATATTGCCTTTGTGTAGAGGTAATTCTTTAGAAAAAGAGTGAATAACTCATTTTCATATAACCGAGTCAAATTTTTTCAACTAAATTTTCAGTAGTTTGTATATTTCAACATTATATATGCTTGGGGACTTGTGGCATGTATATGTGTGCATCATATATATGTGTGCACATATAACACATTACTTGTATATATTATATATAATTATTATACTTATACAATGCAAAATCCATCTCATTCTCACCCCCATCTAACCTACAAATACACAAAAATAAGGATTATTACTGTTTTTTTGTCTTTATTTCTTTATGTCTATATTTACACAAGTGACAAAAGATAATGCCTAATCCCTTTTATTTCATAAGAAATATAGAACACTATCACACAGTTCTGTACCTTGATTTTTTTCTTTTAATAATAGGTAGTGTATGTATATTAATACATACATCCCTCATTTTTTAGACAGGTACATAAATTCCATTTTATGATGATCCATAATTTATTTAACTGGCCCTTTCTTGAAAGGCAGTAGCATATTAAATATAATATAATATTTAAAAAATAACTTCAGTGGAAACTCTCAATGTATTATTTCCTAGAGTGCAAGTAGACATGCTGGTCAACCTAGACAACCTAGAAAACCTAGCTTTCTTCCAGGACAACCTAGAAGAAATGGATAAATTCTTAGGAACATACAACCTTCACAAATTCTCCAAAACAAAATTGAAGAGGAGGGAACACTCTCAAACTCATTTTATGAGGCTAGCATTGTTCTGATACCAAAGACAGAAAAGGTCACTACAAGGAAGGAAACTTATCAGCCGATATCCTTGGTGAATATAAATGCAAAACTCTCAACAAAAATGCTAGCAAACAGACCTCAACAGCACATTAAAAGGATAATACATCGTGATCAAGTAGGATTCATCCTTGGGATGCAAAGATGATTCAATGTAGTCAAATCAATAAATGTGATATATCACATCAACAGAATGAAAGATAAAAATCACAATAGATGCAGGAAAAAGCATTTTACAAAATTCAATAGCCATTCATGATGAAAAATCTCAACAAATTATCTGTAGAAGAAATGTACTTCAACATAAGAAACATCATATATGAGGAGCCTATAACTAACATCATACTCAATGATTAAATGTTAAAACCTTTTCCTTTAAGATCAGGAACAAGACAGGCATGCCCTCTTGTATCACTCCTATTCAGCACAGGACTGGAAGTCCTAGTTAGAGCAATCAGGCAAGAAAAAGAAATAAAAGTCATCAGAATTCAAAATGAAGTAAAATTTTCTCTATTTGCAGATGACATGATTTTATACATAGAAAATCCTAAAAGCTCTGTCAATAAACTATTAGATCTTAATCAACAAATCCAGTAAAGTTGCAGGATACAAAATCAACACCCCCAACTCAGTAGTATTTCTATACATTAACAATGAATTATCTGAAAAAAGTAAAGAAAATAATTCTATTTGTAATAGCATAAAAAATAAAATTCTTAGTAATAAATTTAACCAAGGATGTGAAAGATCTCTACACTGAAAACTATAAGACATTAATGAAAAAAACTGAAGAAAGACACAAATAAAGGGAAATATATCTATATTTATAGGTTGGAAGAATTAATATTGTTAAAATGTCTATACTACCCAAAACTATATATAGATTTAATGCAATACATATCAATATTCCAATGGCATTTTTACAGAAAAACAAAAAAACAATGCTAAAATATGCATAGAACCACAAAAGACTCTGAATAACCAAAGCAATCTTGAGAACAAAGTTGGAGGCATCACACATCCTGATTTCAAACTACATTACAAAGCTATAGTAATCAAAGCAGTATGATACTGGCTTAAAAACAGACACTTAGACTAATGGAATGGAACAGAGACCCAGAAATAAACCCAGGCATATTTAGTCAAGTAATATTTGACAGGCAAGCTAAGAATACTCGATGGAGAAAAGACAGTTTCGTCAATAAATGGTGCTGGAGAAATTGGATAGTCACATGAAAAATAATGAAATTTTTTTAAGGCCCCTCTCTTACACTACTTACAAAAATTAACTTGAAATGATTTAAAGACTTACATGTTAAGACCTGAAACCATAAAACTCCTGGAGGAAAATAGGGAAAGAACTTGTGACATGGGTCTTGGCAATTATTTTTTTGGATATGACATCTAAAGTAAAAGCAACAAAATAAAAAATAAATAAGTGGGACTACACCAAACTAAAAAGCTAATACACAGGAAAAGAAATGATCAACAAAATGAAAAGGCAACTTACAGAATAGGAGAAAATATTTGCAAACCATAAATGCAATAAGGGGTTAAAACCCAAAATATATAAGGAACCCATACAACTCAAGAGCAAACAAAAAACAAATAAATAATCCAAATTTTAAAATGGGCAAAGGACCAAAATAGATATTTTTCCAAAGAAGACATATAACTGGTCAACTGGTACATGAAAAAGTGCTCAAAGTCACTAATCATTAGGGGAGTGAAAATGAAAATCTCAATGAAATATTACCTCACACTTGTTAGAATGGCTATTATCAAAAAGACAAGAGAACAAATGCTGGTTAGTATGTGGAGAACAGGGAACCCTTGTGCACTTTTGATGGGAATGTAAATTTGTACAGTCACTGTGGAAAACAGTATGGAGTCTCCTTAAAAAATTAAAAATAGAAATACCATATGATCCAGAAATTCCACTTCTGGGTAGATACCTGAAGGAAACAAAATCACTACTCCAAAGAGATATTTGCACTGCTATGTTCATTGTGACATTATATACAATAGCCAGGACATGGAAACAACCTAAGTGTCCATTGACAGATGAATGGATAAAAAAGATGTGGTATATTAGTCAGCCACAAAAAAGAAGGAAATGCTACCATTTGTGACAACATGGATGGATCTTGAGGGCATTATGGTGAGTGAAATCAATCAGACAAAGATGAATACTGTATAATCTCACTTATATGGAATATAAATATATGTTAAAAAAAAAAAACCCTCATAGAAAGAGAGATCAGATTTGTGGTTGCCAGAGGTTGGGGATAGTAGAGGGAGGTAAATGAATAAAGGTGATCAAAGGTATAAACTTCCAGTTATAAGATAAATAAGTTGTGAATTTGTATTTACAACATAATGACTCTAGTTAACAATACTGTATTGCATATTTGAAAGTTGCTAGGAGAGCAAGTCTGAAAAGTTCTTATCACAAAAAAAGAAGTGTAACTATGTGAGATTATGGATGTTAACTATACTTATCATGGTAATCATTTCACAATATACATGTATATCAAATCATCATGTTGTACATTTGCAACTAATAAAATATTATATGCCAATTATATCTCAATAAAACTAGAGAAAAATACATTTAAATTAATATACATATTCTCTATCTTGAGATTTTCAAAATATATAGTTAAAATTATTATGATTACAAATGAAATATTTTACCAAGTTTTTATGTCAAGAGGTACCACAGAAATACCCTATAGGTTGCATCTTCCATGCTGATCTTCTGTATCACCAGGAAATTCTCATAAAGATTTCTGGAAGTTCATTATGTATGTTTTTTAAATATTGAAGGGAAAATCTAATTCTAGAATAATTCACACATAATTATATGTATTATTAAAATATCAAAAATATATGTAAACTTATCTTTATTAGATAAGACTTGTATAACAAAATACTATAAAGTGGGTGGCTTATACACAATAGAAATTTCTTTCTCACAGTTCTGGGAGCTGAAAGTCCATGATCGGGGTGATAGCATGTTTGGGTTCTGATGAGAGCCCTCTTTCAGGTTGCAGACTGCCTACTTCTCATTGTATCCTCACATGGTGGAGAGCAAAGAGAATTCTCTGGTGTCCTTTTTAAAGGGCATTAATCCTATTCATGAGGACTTCACTCTTATGACCTAATCACCTTCCAAAGGCTCCACCTCCAAATATCATCACATTGAGTGTTAGGTGTTAACATCTGAATTTTGGAGGAACACAAATTTTAAGTCTATAGCAAAACCACAATTAAAATGCCACTAAATTAGCTGGCACCCTCATGTCCCAGTGCTATAAGAAATTAAATAATTAGGAAAGAGTATAACCACCAAGAAAAAGTGGTGTTATCACCAAAAGAAAAGCAAGTGTTGCAGATGACTGTTAAGATATTTTCAGAAAACCTTTTCAAATTGTAAATTTTCTTTAATTAATAATTTTATTTATATATGTGTATTTATATTCATATTTATAAACATATTTCAAACACCATGATTGTCACTGTTAATTTGATTTATATAAAATAACATGATTGTCATTTTGTTTCATTTCTCAAAACATTAGATGTCGTATAATAACTTTACCAAAAGTAACAAATAATAAAAACTCATGTCAACCTTTCACTGGTAAGGAGTAATTTCTTTCATATTCTTCAGGTATGTGAAAGAAAATCCCAAGAATAATATCCCTACCTTCTCTTGGCATTAAGGAAAATTTTTGTGTAATGTTTTAAAAATTTTTACAATAATATACTCTATCTTAATAAAACTTAAAAAATGTCTTAATGTTTTCTAATATAATGTAATAGCCACTTAAAACTCATTTTTACCAAATATGTAAAACATCAATAGCCAAACTGACACAATAACATTTGTTTTTGGAAATCAAGGTGATGGAAAGTGTAAATTTAGTGGAATAATATATGTATCCCAAATTTCAGTCTAGGTATATATTAAAGAGTGATTTTTATAACAAGATTATTGAATAAAAACCGTCAGAGTGACTTCTTATCAAACAATTGACCCTTTGATACATGGCTCTGTTTAGAAACCCCTGCTAAAATGTTAATCATTATAGACACAATGCAAACTATTTCATCATAATTTAATTCACTATTCTGAATATGGTATGAGATGCTGAGAGTAAAATGGAGCAGAGACTATATTAAAACCCTAAATTTTTAATTAGCTTTATATAAAATAACTCATTAAATACATTAACTGCAGGGTTAATGTTGAGGTCCCCATATAAAACATTGGAAGTATAGCTTTATATGTTTTAATTAAAAAACCTTTCAGCTGCAATTATATCTTTAATAGAAAGTAAGTTTAATTTTATACAGCAGCACAAGGAACTAAAGTTAGAGTTCTGATTTTACAAACACACAAACCCACACACAGTCAAGTCATATACACCTTATTGGTAACTTGGGTTTTCATATCCCTATGCCATTATTACTAAGGCAAACTTATTGGAGAAATTAAACAATGACATGAACACAAAACTCATTTGCACAAGAAAAAAACTGAGATGAGATAAATATCAAACTTTACATTATAGGGTAACAATTTTTGTGTAAGGATTAAATTTAATTCATTTCAATATTGTGACTCATATATGCAAAGACTTAATCCTCAAATGCCATTTTTGTATCTTAAGTTTTATTTGTTGGCATTCTTGGCAAAAAGTGATTGGGGACCCTGCTTTGCAGTGGTGAGAAATCCAACTCAGACTAGCTGAAGACAAAGGCAAAGGAGCGTCTATCATGAACCAATGACCAGAATGTATTTTAGCGTCAGAAATACAGAATCAGATTGTTGGATGCCCCTGGGCTCTCCCTTTCTCATCTCTGATTCTGCTTTAGCCCTAGACCAGCTTTCTCTAACTAGAAAGAAAACATAGCTTTTCCCAGTTTTTGAACTTTAGATTTGGTACTTTGAAAAACGTGTAAGAAGAATAACATGCTCCAAGTTTAGAAATCTCATGGAAACTATTCATTGCCCAGGCTAAAACTGATGCTCACCCACCCTTTGGTCAATCAACTAATTATGTCTCAAAAGAAAATTTGGAAATTTGGAATTAATCTCTTTTAGTTTCCCCCTTAAGGGATTTTTCTCTGGACTCAGTTTGAATAATTCCTACGACAAAGAATGTATTATTTTTGTAATTATTTCTAGCAAAATGAAGCAAGCTGACTTGAGCCCCAATTTTGAGTTTACCTCATGTTCCATATGTGGCTTTTTACAAAAGCTTAACCTATGTAATCTCAAGTTCCTCAATATAGTACCAGTTTAATGTACCTTCCTCTTAGCAGTGCTACAATAATTAAGTAGAATAATATGGCAGAACACCAGTCCTTATATGGCCAAAGATTCTAAAAATGTTAGTTCCTTTCCTGTCAAAAATCTTTTCATGTTCTGCTACAAATTACCTTGATCTTTGGTTCACTCTCGATTTCTGTCATGGAGATCTATGCAAACTACATCAAACTTCTCTTCTTCATAAAAATACTTCAAATATTTGAAGATACTTAATATGTTCTCTTTAAATGTACTTGGTATTTTTGAACAGAATATAGAATTTTATCTGCATGTAAAATTTTATCTTGCTATATTTGACCTCTTATTCCAGTCTGCCAGGATTTTAACTATGGATTCTAGTATGCAGAATACTGGCTGTCAATCTCAGCTTTGTGTATTTGATAACCGTAACTTCTATATCTTTATTGTATTCATTAGTGATAAGTATTAAAAAGTGTAGAATAGGACAGACTCTGATCTTCTCACTATAAACTTTATCAAGGTTGACATCAATCAACATACTTTAAATAAATATATTTAATAATCTACAAATCCACCATTCGCTTTATAGTCTAGCCCACATCTTTTCACCTCGTTCAAAAGTTGTAATGAAAGACATTATCAGTGCTTTTCTGCACGTGAGATTTATAGGAGAGTTTATGTAATGTCGGTAAATCTAATTGCATAAATGCAGGCAAGTCCCTTACTATCTAAGGAATTCAGTCTTAATAAGATTAATGATGTATTATTCGCCTAATATTCAGAATTATAGTGAATATCACACATAATAATATACATGAAAGTGCTTTTCTATCAAATGCCAAAAGAAAGATAAAGCAGTATTATTATCATGCAAATTCCATTTTTCTTATATGAAAAGACTACCAAAAAAGTAAATAAAGCTAGTTTGCACCAACTAGTACTCACTGAATCCATGTTGTATCCTACTAATCACCCCTCTCTGGTCTATCTTCTCCCACAATCTGTTTAATTCCTTCTGAATTATGTAGAGAATTGATGATACTAATACTGGATTATACAATGTTATAAATAATATTTAGCTTCACAAGTTAGTCTTCAGAGGTCTAGTTATACATAATGTCAATATTTTTAACTTTGATATATATTAAGATCCCCTGAGGAGATTTAAAAATTCTAATGATCAAGCAATTGGATGTAAACCAATTGAATCATAGTCTCCATGGAAATCATTTTTAAAGCTCTCAAGATTGGTTCCAACAGTCTGACTTGAGAACTACTGTCACCACCATTTTCTAGATTCTAATGTTAGAATGGTGGGAAGAACATTCTTCCACAGCCAAAGGTAAATTGATTTAATACGAATAGTCTGTCTTTAACTTCCAACCACCCTTTTTCCAAACTCTTTTTTCTCTTCCTTTGATGTTATACTCTCCAGGGACCCAATCTTTATAGCCTTTCACAGCAAGGCTTTTGCTATTTCTACAGATAATGTTTTTTTTAGCCAAACCTACTTTATTCTTCCTCCTCCGTGTTCAAAATTCTCCTCCTCAGGGCTTCCCTGGTGGCGCAGTGGTTGAGAATCTGCCTGCTAATGCAGGGGACACGGGTTCGAGCCCTGGTCTGGGAGGATCCCACATGCCGCGGAGCAACTAGGCCCGTGAGCCACAAGTACTGAGCCTGCACGTCTGGAGCCTGTGCTCCGCAACAAGAGAGGCCACGATAGTGAGAGGCCCGCGCACCGCGATGAAGAGTGGCCCCCACTTGCCACAACTGGAGAAAGCCCTTGCACAGAAACGAAGACCCAACACAGCAAAAATTAATTAATTAATTAATTAACTCCTACCTCCAACATCTTCTTAAAAAAAAAAAAAAAATTCTCCTCCCCTCCCCTCTCAACTCCCAGTATATGCATTTCTGAAAGTAGCTTGTCAGCGAATTGGTTGTTGCCCATCCCATGTCTCATATAAGGTAAGGTGCTTGGGTTATGAGAATGTAAATCTACCATGTCATTAAGCACATCGTTTATTTCACCTGTCATTCTTTTCTTAACAAATTTCTCTATGAAGGAAGATGGACATTGATTTACATCCTTGTACAAGTTTCTTATTTCATTGCAGAAGAGTAATCATTTCCAGACTACTACAGGTCCACAGACCATGGTGTTATAGCACTATTAATGATTAGCTACTTAAAGCATGGCTGTAGACTAGCAGCATCAGCATCACTTGGGAGTGTGTTAAAATTGTAGAATCTTAGGCCACACCTGAGTCAGAATCTGAATTTTAATAAGATCCCCAGGAGATTATATGCACAATAAATTTTGAGAAGCAGTGATCTATAGTATACATTAAAAAAAAAAAAGCTGATGGGAAAATCTACACATGCATTGCTGGTTGACATGCTAACAGAGGAATTATATTTCTCAAATGAAGTAAAGTGGTGGAATAATATGAGAAAGTATGAACAGAATGCCATTTTTATATTTGAAGAATCCCAACTCTTCTACTATGTGACACTAGGCCAGAAATTTAATTGGTATGAGCCTCATTTTCCTATCATAAAATGAAGTTAATAATATATATTTTAGGCTTTTCATGAAACTTAGTGCTAATATATATAAAGCACCTAGTACAGGTCCAAGACATCACAGATGCTAAATCTAGACTTTCTTATAATAATGGAAAGTAAGCCAGTTTGGAAGATGGGCCCTGGGGAAAGGTGGTTATTTGATTAAGCGTCCAGAGGTTATAACATCACTTAACAACAGTGAGTTGAGGGTCAGGAGATGTGGATTCTAGCAAATGAATTTAATGTTATTTGTCCTTTAAAAGTTTTGACTCTTAGAGCTGAACAATAGTTTACTTCTTTAATTGTATCAGCAGTTTCTTTTAGTATCTTAAGTTGCATTTTGATCTTGAAGAATTGAAATTATTTAAAATGGCTAGAAACTTGTAATGATTGTCTTAACTCATGTCTTAATTTTGGTCTACTCTTTGCATCTGAATATTATCTTACATGATAGGAATGACTTAGCAAAATATTGGATGTGTTGTTTTAATTTCTCTGTCATCCCTTAATAGTCCACAATTTATCTAAGGTAGTAGGTCATTCCTCCATCTTTTTTAAAAAAATTTGACCTTAAAGATCCATGTTCAGTGTCTTTACAGACTTTTTTTTTTTTTTTTTGATGTACAGCACATTGCTAGCTTGACCTTTTCTAAAACTTTCATACCAGGTTAGTGCCTCGTCTTATATTCATAGAACCTGAGGTGTCTTTTTCTAAATTCTATATTCATTTTCTCTGAGAAGAGACTTCTACCTACTGTATTACCTTGCTGTTGTGGGAGGGAAACAGTAATTTTTCCTCTACGTTTTTGAGTTCTTGGCTGCAAGCCCTGCAGTAAAAGATAGATTAACAAGAGACAAACAAACAGAAGTTTATTAACATGTATGCTTCATGTGAACATGGGAGATACTCTGGTAAAAATGAAAAACTCTCTGAGATAGCCTAAGCCACTAGCTTAAATACCATCTTCAGCTACAGACAAAAGAAAGATAGATATAGGGATGTCAGTTATGGGGAGGTTACCAGGAGAAGTAAGGTTTTTCTGATAAGGTGAGGGTAAGGTTTGTTATGCAGATTTAAGTGGGGGCTTCTTCACTGATAAGATGTTCTTGTGATTTAGAGTTGCCCTCTTTCTATACAGAGAGAGACACCTTTACAAATGGAGGTCTCCTTTACAGTTGGAAATCTCCCTTACAGACCTTAACTTCCACTCTCTTTTCAGAGCTTCTCCTACATCTGTTGTTCCTCAAAATAATCAGCTCAAAATCATCCTTATGCCAAAGATACATATTTGGGTGGTAACATTCTGCTACCCTTCATGGGTATTTTTTCTATTTTACCCACAGACATTGCCTGCAGATTCTCCTCTGCCCACTAAGGATTCGCAATTCCCATGAATTGAAAGCAATAACAGGGCTATGTTTTTTTTAGACTCTAAGAATAATGGGGGTTGTGGGAGGAGACTTTAAATGACAAATCAAGATTAAAATCTGAAGTATGTTGGAGATATCTATTTTACGACATGTTTTAACATCTCCTCCCCCAAATCCAATTGAAAATATAACTAAAGAAGATAACATCATGCTCTACATTTGAAACCTTTTAAGAAGGTGAGGAGACTTGGTCATCCTGACCTCATTCACTTTATTGAGAACCACTGGTGAAAATACTGTATTTTTCTTATTTTCTCCTTTCACTCATAACTTTAATATACTTTATACATGCATCATGCCTAGTAATTAATTAGCATGAAGCAAGGGTTTCCCCACACTTTTTACACTCTCTTACAGCAAGGAGGTTATCTTGTACATATAAGCAATGGATCTGGTAACTTATTTTCAGGCAAATTATTTTCCGACAAATAGGACGCACAATATAGCATACAGCTGCCAGCCACTGGAATTCTTTTCAAATTATCTATAGCTTCTAAGTCTCAAACTAATCTCAATATGTTGTGAATTCCTTTTAAAATCTCATCTCAAATCTTTGACTAAGATTTCTTAGTCAAAGAATCCTTTAAAAAAAATCTAGACATGCTACTTAAATTTGCTTCCCTAAATTATGTGTGTGTGTGTGTGTGTGCGTGTGTGTGTGTGTATGTGTATTTATCTGAATAGAAAGGAATCTTTCACCCATTTTGCTTAGGCTTTCATTTTTTAAATTTTAAGTAGAAGCTAAATGTAATTTGAAACTGGGATGCACTAGTTTTACTCTGAAGAAGTATAATTATTCAGATTTTCTGCATTAAAAGTATACATCCCTTAAAGCAAAGCTTTACTTAATTTAAAAGAGAGAGAGCTAGAGAAGAGAAGATTATACAGCAGTCTTTTCTTATGTTCATTGTACAAAATGAGTTTTGCTTCTAGAACTTTGACTCTCAAATTTTCTTCTTAATATTTACAACTAGCTGGATATTAGCAACCCATCAACCTTCCAAAAAAAACACCTGGGCCTAAACATTGTGCAAATGTTTTGTATACACATTTCATTGACAGTTTTACCTCCTTTGGTTTATAAATACCAGTGGTTTTTGGCTCCTAAGTGGGAAACAAATGACACAATTCTTTGATAAAAATGGGAGGTGAAGAATGTGATTGATACAAGATAAAAAGTAGTGTTCACCAAAAACAGATACAGATCAATGGAACAGGATAGAAAGCCCAGAGATAAACCCACACAACTATTGTCAACTAATCTATGACAAAGCAGGCCAGAATATACAATAGAGCAAGGACAGCCTCTTCGATAAGTGGTGCTGGGAAAACTGGACAGCTACATGTAAAAGAATGAAATTAGAACACTCCCTAACACCATACACAAGATCAACTCAAAATGGATTAAGGACCTAAATATAAGGCCAGACACTCTCAAACTCTTAGAGGAAAACATAGGCAGAACACTCCATGACATAAATAACAACAAGATCCTTTTTGACCCACCTCCTAGAGAGATGGAAATAAAAACAAAAGTAAACAAATGCCACCTAATAAAACTTAAAATCTTTTGCACAGCAAAGAAAAACATAAACAAGACAAAATGACAACCCTCAGAATGGGAGAAAATATTTGCAAATGAAGCAACTGACAAAGGATTACTCTCCAAAATTTACAAGCAGCTCATGTAGCTCAATATCCAAAAAACAAACAGCCCAATCCAAAAATGGGCAGAAGGGGCTTCCCTGGTGGCGCAGTGGTTGAGAGTCTGCCTGCTGATGCAGGGGGCACGGGTTCGTGCCTCGGTCCGGGAAGATCACACATGCTGCAGAGCAGCTGGGCCCATGAGCCGTGGCTGCTGAGCCTGTGTGTCCGGAGCCTGTGCTCCACAATGGGAGAGGCTACAACAGTGAGAGGCCCACGTACCGCAAAAAAAAAAACAAATGGGCAGAAGACATCAATAGACGTTTCTCCAAAGAAGACATACAGATGGCCAAGAAGCACATGAAAAGCTGGTGAACATCACTAATTATTAGAGAAATGCAAATCAAAACTAAAATGAGGTATCACCTCACACTGGTTAGAATGGGCATCATCAGAAAATCTACAAAAATCAAATGCTGGAGAGGGTGTGGAGAAAAGGGAACCCTCTTGCTGTGTTGGTGGGAATGTAAATTGATACAGCCACTATGGAGGACATTATGGAGGTTCCTTAAAAAACTACAAATAGAACTACCACACAACCCAGCAACCTCACTACTGGGCATATACACTGAGAAAACCATAATTTAAAAAGAGTCATGTACCACAATGTTCAGTGCAGCCCTATTTACAATAGCCAGGTCATGCAATCAACCTAAATGCCCATCGACAGACGAATGGATAAGGAAGATGTGGTACATATATAGAATGGAATATTACTCAGCCATAAAAAGGAAATAAATTGGATCATTTGTGGAGACGTGGATGCACCTAGAGACTGTCATACAGAGTGAAGTAAGTCAGATAGAGTAAAACAACTATCGTATATTAACGCATATATGTGGAATCTTGAAAAATGGTACAGATGAACCAGTTTGTAAGGCAGAAATAGAGATACAGTTGTAGAGAACAAACTTATGGACACCAAGAGGGGATAGTGGGGGAAATGCAGTGGGGAGTGGGATGAATTGGGAAATTTGGATTGACATATATACATGAATATGTATAAAATAGATAACTAATAAGAACCTGCTGTATAATAAATTAATTTAATTTTATAAAAGAAAAAAATGGAGCAAAAAAACCCACTGAATTCACCTCCAGCAGCATCATTTCTCATGCCTGAAACAAGCTTATCTAAGACATATTTATCCCCCCATAACGCACATCACAGTGTTCTTCTGCCATGGAACACGAAACAGCACTTAAAAACTATTATTGTGGGGCTTCCCTGGTTGTGCAGTAGTTAAGAATCTGCCTGCCAATGCAGGGGACACGGGTTCAAGCCCTGGTCCCGGAAAATCCCGCATGCCACAGAGAAACTAAGCCCGTGCTCCACAACCACTGAGCTCTAGAGCCTGCAAGCCACAACTACTGAGCCCATGTGCCACAACTACTGAAGCCCACATACGTAGAGAAAGCCCTTGCGCAGCAACAAAGACCCTACACAGTCAAAAATAAAATAAATTAAATAAATTTTAAAAAAAACTATTACTGTGGACCATTTTAAACAGTGGAATCACCAACAAAAAGCACAATACAATTTTTTTAAATGTTACTAAATAGACCACAACTACAACACTTGTTTACTTTGTAAGATCAGAAAGAAGGCAAAGCATCACTTTGTTCAACCCCAGCTGAGATGTTCATGTTGGGCAACTCAAATTTTTCACTATTCTCACATGTCCATCAATCATCGCGAAAGTGCCTCGAGTACTGATTTTGGGATTACAAATAAATTTTAAAGGTAGGTGAATTTTCAAATACAGAATCTGTTAATAATGAGGATCAACTATATAATGATTTTGTAATGAACCATGCTTCTCTTTGTTTTCATATTCTGTGATAATTTCTTTAATCACCCTTCTAATTTTTTCTTCTTATTTGTGTCAACTCTCTCCCCCTAGCCGCCACCATGCTTATTGTCTATGCTTCATATCACCATTTTTAATATCTAGGTCCAATGATACATTTCCTATTGCCCACCATAAAATTCTACATAGATAATCTATTAACATTTTGATTTTGCCTTACTATTTTCTTTTTAAGGACTGCAATTTCTTCTTAATTCACTATTTTAGTTAATGACACTCTGATGGTTAATTTTATGTGTTAACTCGACTGAGCCATTGTGTTCAGACATTTGGTGTGAGCCTGTCTGGGGGCGTTTCTGGATGAGACTAACATTTGAATCAGTACACTGAGTAAAGCAGATTGCCCTCCGTGATGTGGGTGGGCCTCATCCAATTAATTTATAAAGCCTGAATAGCATAAAAAGACTAAGAGGGAACTTGGCCTGCTTGGCTTTTGAGCTGGGATATCAGTCTTCTCCAGCCCTTGGACTGGAGTTTATACCATCAGCACATCTAAGGTCTTCAGATTTGGTCTCCTGGGTCTCCAGCTTGTTAACTGTAAATCTTGGAACTGCTCAGCCTCCATAATCATGTAAGCCAATTCCTTAAAATAAATGTGTCTATCTACCTGTCTGTCTATCCATCTGTCTGTCTATCTACCTATCTATCTCTATATGTATGTCTCCTATTGGTTTTGTTTCTATGGAGAAATCTGACTAATACAGGCATGATTCTCTTTAGAGTCACCCAATTTTGGATTAAGCTTTGATTAGTCTCTTGCTCTTCTCTCTCACAACTAAATTTGTCAACCCCTCTCATTTGTCTCTTTCATTAAATATTCTAGTGTTCTAACTAGACTCTCTGCTTTAGATATCCTAAACATGATAGTGGAGTGTAAATACAAATTTATTTAAAATAGAAGCCTACAGAACAATGATTTATAAAAGTATGTACCCTAACAGTACCATATGTAAGAAAGTTGTGCATTATGTGGTATTTACAATAATTTTATAAAAGTTCAAATAGGAGACCAAAGAGAGTAAGAAAAACAAGTCTCTATTGTAAATGTGAAGGTTAAGTTAGATATTGAAGGATGCATAATATTTAGATACCAGGGAAGGATGAGAAGAGGGCACCACTGGTAATAAGAATATGAGCACAGTCCCAGAGTAGAAATGTCAGGAGTATATTCAGACACTGAGAACTCTGCCAGAGCGAAGCGAAGAGTTGGTTTTGAATAATGATTAATTTTACTTTGTGAAGAGTAGAAATGGCCAGTTAATAAATGTACATGGAATTCAAACAGGAGTATTGATACTATGAAATCAGAAGTAACTGTGTTAGAACTGGTTACCTAAGAAAAGTGCTGTTTAGTAGTGGTCTGGCAAGAGTATTCAAGATTGCTTGCAGTAAAGAAAAACTTGAAGAAGAGCTTGAAGTGAGCTAGTTAGAAGCCCACAGTACTGAGTGTCAAGTGACGAAATCTGGATTAGTAGCATAAAGCTGGTAAAGGAGGAGGGAAACATATAAATGTGCTATAATTTTATCTTAATTGCTTCCAGATGGCATCCATTACAACAAACTTTTTAAAAAATCAGAAACTACCCAAGAGCAATAGTTCTCAACAGGGACTGTACATGCCTTCAAAGTCAGAGTCTGAAAATATCTGCAGAGATTTGGGGATGGCACAATGACTGGAGAGTGTCACTGGTATCAAGCACACTGAAGTAAGCATCCTAACTTCCCTTCATTGCAAGGGGAGTCACATATAACAGAGAAATGCTACACCCCAAATATGAATAGTGTGCTAGCTGAAATGCACTGAGAGCAAGTGGTCTTAATTAGAAATGTGTGGGTGGGCTTTTAGCAATCAAGGAACCCCTGGAAATTAGAAAATACTGCTATCCCTTCATCTTTCTCTCAGGAACCAGCAGAATTCTTATGAAAAATTTAGCAGCTACTACTTCAAAGCACAAAGGTCTTTGCATGATAGTATGAATAACTCAGTGGTACTAAGGAATGCTATTACAGTAGTAAATGATAACAAAGACTATTACCTACAGGGAAAAAGTGGATATTTGTGGTAGTTTTGTTGGCCATATAGTATTTACAAGTCAGGTAATGTCATATTCTATATCCAAACTCTAGCCTGCTCCTAATCACCAGGCAGGCTTGTTAATGCACAGATTGCTGGAGTTTCTGATTCCATAGTAGGCCCAGGATGGGTTGAGAATTTGCATTACTAACAAGTTCCTAGGTAGAGCTGAGTATCATTTATAGTGGGGGAAGCGCAGGGAGGGAGCCAAAACAGCCTCTAGAAATGTTCTCCTTGCCTTTTGTTACGTGATTAGATGGACGAGGCATGACAGTGAGAAGATTTTGGTAAAATATTGCAGTATCTATTCTGTTTGAAGATTTCTTTCTCCTGGACATAAAATATGACATTACTTGATTTATGAATATTATGTGATCGATAAAACCAACCCAAATTCTCATGGCGAAATATTCTCCATTTCCCTTTAGGTAATCTCCTCTGTAGTCAGCTGTTAATATAATAGTGCTGAAGGAAAGCAATCTTGAAAGCAATCTTGAAATCTTAGTGGCTTATGTTTATTTCTCACTACTGTGGACACAAGCAAAGAGCACCCAAGTGAGAGCTTCCTACAGCAAATGAATCAGCCACTATCATTTGTGTTTGCTCACAGACAGAGGAGTGAGAATGTCTTCCTGTGGAAAAAAAGGAAAGGCTTCAGGTATGCCCTGATTGGAGACTGTTGGCAGGGGCAAGCTGAAGGCAGGCTGGATAGAAGTGGTTGGCTACATATTTAGCTTCTTCTAGTCAGTCCTAACTTGGAAGTGGAAACAAAAATGGGAATCTGTCAATTATTAATCAAGTCCCCGATATTTTGGGCTGATTGCTACAGGTGGTCTGGCTTGCTGGGCTGATTGCTGCAGGTTGTGAGTCAGACAGTCTAGCTCTGTTTCATTTGTATATTCAGTCTCTCACTCCCACTACTTGTCAGCAGCTACAGGTCCAGGTCTGTTGCTAGGGATTTGCTCCAAGCTGTGGGTAGTTCAGGTCTCCTCATTCTTGTTCTCACCCCCAATGGAATGGCTTATCCTTCTCATGACAGAGGGCACAGGGACAGGAGCACCGCTGAAAACTCACAAGGTCTCTAAAGTCTTCTGATCAGGATACATAGGTCATGGGTCATTCCTGCTCACCAATGTATTGATCAGAGCAAGTCACGTGACCAAGACCAAAGAAAATGGAAGGGACAAAATAATTTTGAATACTATCATCATGTGTCCGAGCCACAGAAGGCTCATCTTTACAAAAGGAAGGGGGAAATAGAGGCAGCTAATGGATTATTGGTACATGGATATAGAGATAACAGTGTGGGTAAAAACTGATTTTGAGGCATCTATTATTTTAACTGCAATCCTAGACCATAGGTCATTCATGGGAGTTAGTATTTGATTATTATTACTGGTTACATATATATTTTTACATTATGCATAACTTTAGAAATTTGATGGCTAATAGAAAATGTGAAACTATTCCATTGTGCTACAAATTTTATGCATTCAATTCATTTTGCTTTTTACCATATCACAACAATTTGTGTTGCTCTGGTACTGCTTTCTCTGTGAAAAATGATGATGATGTGTTAAAATATAGTATTAAACATACATTTGTAATATTTGTATGTATCACTAGCAGAATAATTCTTATTCAGATAAATAAGGCTTATATTTATCTAATGATTGTAAGCTTGGCTTATGGCCTTTCTGCAAGTACAGACTTGAGTTATATATATTTTTCTTATTATTTATGGTATAAATTTAGTACCTGAGGAAATCTTTCCAGTGCAATTTTTGACATCTTAAAATTTGTATCTTCTCTATTCTCTAAGGTTCTTAAGGACAGCTTGATATCATCCAATTTTTTATATCTCACAATGTAGCACAAGCCTCACACACATTAGGAGCTCAATAAATGTTTGTTGAATAAGTAAATAAATAAATGAATATTATCTAAACTCTTAGGATAATGGAGGAAGAAAATGGGCCTGAAAATAATTAAGAGATATGCCCTTGTTTCCTAGCTCACAATGAGAGAGGCAAGGCTTGACCTTTTCAGGATTTTCTCCTACCACAGTGAGCTAGCTCTAGAATGAATGCTACTATAAAAAAAAATGAGTAAAGAGATGAATATATGTAAACACAAGAGAGTCTACATGAATACATAAGTAGTAAAAGATCTAGTGTCACCCGTAGTTTATCTTACTTGTAATAGTCTTGAAAATGTCCTCTTCTGTATTGAAAATTTTCCTCTTTTATTTGGAAACTGTGAGGTATATTCAACCAGTTGGACAGTGAGCTGGTGATTCAGTGTTTCTCAGTTTCAAACCCACACTGCTATACTTTACTTTGTGATACTAGGGCTGAGACTCTGCAAACATACATTTCTTCTTCACTAAGTGGGGGTCCTTGTTAGGTTATACAAATTGGAAAACTAAAGGAAACCGGACAGCTGGTGGGGGATGCAGTGACTTGCTTCTCCATGTTTTGCTTCCTATTCCTATTAGCATCACTCCAGCAAAGGTTCTTCACGTTAATAGCAGCTGTTGGTGTGAGTAATAGCAGTTGACTTTAGTTTTCCATTTGCTTCTTGATTAGTCAGCATTCTCCAGAAAAAAAGGACCAACAGGATATATGTAGATATATATACGAGGAGATTTATTATTGTAATTGGTTCACAGAGTTATGGAGCCCAAGAAGCCTCATAATCTACTGTCTGCCAGCTGGAGAACCAGGAAAGCAAGTGATAAAATTTAGTCAAAGCCCGAAGGCCTGAGAACCTGGGGGCCAATTGTGTAAGCCCAAGTTTAAGGCTAGAGGCTTAAGAACTGGGAGACTGTGAGTATAAGTCTGAGTCCAAAGGCTCGAGAACCAAAAGCTCTGATGTCCAAAGGTAGAAGATGGAAAGGGATTTTTGCCTTTTGTTCTATAAAGGCCCTCAATGATTAGATGATGCTCACCCACATTGTAAGGGTATACATATCTTTACTCTCTGTTTACAGGTTCAAACACTAATCTCTTCCAAAAACACCCTCACAGATCCACACAGAATTAATGTTTTACCAGCTATCTCAGCATCCCTTAGCCCAGTCAAGTTGACACATAAAATAACCATCACACTCCCCAAACTCCTAAAGCCAGCCTCATCAGGGATGCCACCACCAGCTAGTTTTCTTGACAGTCTGAGCTGTAGCTGCACAGGGCTGTACCTCCACATTTCTGCATTTGAATTATCCCAACCTCTTCCTATTGGTCTGCAAGATTTCACAATGGTAGCTACTTTCTGTGATTAGTACTGCTGTGTTATAAAACACTGGATAGCTATTTATACAATTCTTTAATAAATGTTTCCTGTTAAAATAATGGATGGTTAGGTTTCCTTACTGGACTCTGGCTGATAAAAAAAAAGAGATTTAAATTAAGAAATGTCATCACTGAAAACGAAAAACAGATGAAGCCTTCAATTTTATTAATTTGATTATTTTCTTAGTTAAGACAAACTTCAAGTATAAAAATAGGAGTTTATCAGAGTTTGCGATGAGAGTGAAAAATAAGTAATGTTAGAATGAGAGGAAATGCAAAGAAAAGTAAGTCCTGGAGTTCTGTTCTCGGCGTGTTTAAGGTAGTGTAAAGGCACTGCTTATCCACAAAAAGGAACAAAAATAAATTATTTATACTTTTCTAATTTTTTTTATGGGGCAAAGCCTACAGAAGCATAATGTATATGATGAAACAATAAATTATATTAAACACACAATATTAGTCAAATATAGATGAGAACTGTCTTTAAAGTAATATGGAGATTTAAAAATAAGTAAAGGAGCCAAGAAAAATAACAACTCATAAGAACTCCTGCCTCCTACCTTCCATACACCCACCCATACTGTTGCCACATTGTTTTAGCCATCTTGCCAAAATCTTTGGCATTTTTTATATATTTTGCACTTTGCTTCACACTCTTTTATTCCCACATTTGTTTACCAGTCCGGCTCCTGCCCCTCTGCTAAGGCTCAGCTAAGCCCAGGTCAAATGTCACCATCTAGGGAAGTCTCCCCAGCCCTCAGGGCAGTGTTGACAGCTTCCTTTGCTGGGCTCTGACAGGCCTTGTTAACCTTTTAAAACTTATATATGCTAAATACAAACGGTCCCCAACTTATGATGGATCAACTTATGATGGTTTGACTTAGGGCTTTTTGACTACGATAGTGTGATAGTGATATGCATTCAGTAGAAACTGTACTTCGAATTTGGAATTTTGATCTTTTTCCTGGGCTAGCAATATGCTGTGATACCCTCTCTTGATGCTGGGAAGTGGCAACGGGCCACAGCTCCCAGTCAGCCACACCATCACAACAAATACACATACAATCATTCTGTTTTTTGTTTGTTTGTTTGTTTGTTTGTTTTGGGGTACACAGGCCTCTCACCGTCGTGGCCTCTCCCGTTGCGGAGCACAAGCTCCGGACGCACAGGCTCAGCGGCCATGGCTCACGGGCCCAGCCGCTCCGCGGCATGTGGGATCTTCCCGGACCGGGTCACAAACCTGTGTCCCCTGCATCGGCAGGTGGACTCTCAACCACTGCGCCACCACAGAAGCCCTGTTTTTTTACTTTCAGTAGAGTATTCAATAAACTACAAGAGCTATTCAACACATTATTATAAAATAGGGTTGGTGTTAAATAACTTTTGACCAACTGCAGGCTAATGTAAGTGTTCTGAGCACCTTTAAGGTGGGCTATGCTAAACTATGATGTTCAACAGGTTAGGTGCATTAAATGCATTTTCAACTTAAGATATTTTCAACTTACGATGAGTTTATTGAGACAATACAACTGTAAGTCAAGGAAGATCTGTATTAACATATTAAAAATATATCATATAAAACAATATGTATTATATGTAATAATATGCTGATAGTAATATGCACTGATGTCATATTGACATAGTCTTAAAATATCATATATAATAGTGATTCTAGTTACATATTTAGTGATCTATTTCCATGATGACTGAGTTCTGCTGGGTAGGAATTGTGCTTTATTAACCTATTCCTGCAACACTGTCTGATATTTAGCTGGCATTCAAAAAATATTTACTTACTGAGCAAATGACTAAAGATTAAGTTGCTTTGTGGTCATTGGCTAAGTATATTGGCAAAGTATGTGTACTAAAAATTCCACACAACAAGTAGTATTTAAAGTTTTCCATGCTTGGTTAATAGTTCAGGTTTTCTTTAAGTTATTTTCTATTTACACAGAGATGTTACTCCCATTTCAAAGCTAGTACATAATCTGGATTTTATTTCAAAGCTAGGATTTGGGCCATTTCAAAGCTAGGATTTGGGCCTAGTAATTTGTTCAATAGCAAAAGGCCTAAGAAATAAGTAAGAAAGACAATGGTTCATGTGGGCATGTCTATTGGAATGTACTTTAGATTAGCTATTAATCGTGTGTGTACTAAATATTTGTTATATTCTTTTTTCTTTTTCAGAACTATTTCTAATTTCATGTGATTTTTTTGCCCAGTTCTTCCAATCCTCAACCACAAGAGTGTGAATTTCATTTAGGTTCACCCTCTGGACAACAGGGATTTTTCTAATACAATCAAAAGTAAATAACAGTGCCAATGAGAATATTTATTTTATGATCCCTATAAATGCTAGAGAAAGTAGATCTTTATGCTCTCTTAGATCAGGAAGTTTTAGAACTAGGTATTCCTGAACATGCATATTGTCATATTTCTTGGCATGTGAAGAGAACCTCCAAGAAAATAAAACACAACAGATAAAAGACCCACTATAAGAGACGGAGAAAGAGAGAGGGGATGTACGTATCAAGAATAAAGATTTCTAAAAATATCTTTTGATCACTTTGATCTAGTTATGCCTGAATCTACCTACTCAAATCCAAGACTTTACAGCTAAGTGATTTTGTAAACTTCCAAAACAAGCTGTTTCCAGTTTGTTCTGGCTGCCACTAAAAGAGTCTTGATTATACTTCTTATTTCTTTGCATTAGCATGTTTTTTTTAAGAGGTGATAACATAGTTGGTATGACTTCACATTATAGAATATGGTTATTAACATTAAAGATATTTTAAAATGTATAACTCTGGCTTCACTAAAGATATACTAAACAGTGTTCATTAACATAACCACCAAATTCTCATAGAAGATATAGTCAAAAGAACCTTGATATCTTCTAGTCTACTTTTGAACAAGTGCAATAATTTGATACATTATACCTTGGGGAGATGGATCACCAGTTTAAGTTTTCATGTATCCAGTGAGTGGGAGTGCCCAACTTTATAGTGTAGACAACACCAACGAAGAGGAGAGCATGGAAAATTCTTGCATATGTTGATCCACAATCTGCATTCTTGTAATTTTTAACTTCAGGACAATACTGAGTAAACATCCTTTTTTTTTTTTTTAACATTTGGCAACTCTTCACATATTTGAATACATATATTTCCTTTTATCATGCCTTCTGATTTCTGAGTTAAACTTATTTCATTTACTCAATTATTCCTATTAAGTAAAATCCAGATTATGTACTATATTCCTTCTTTCCCATGGATGCTTTCTGTTTTTATTATGTAATTTTTCCTCTTAAAGTGTACTACCTTGAATGAAATCAATTTGCAAAATGCTTTTCTGTCTAGCTTAGCATATAATGAAATTATTCCTAGTCACGACTAGAACACAACCTAGACACAACCTAGTAATTTGTGCAGTCTAAGCCTGTGCTCTATTTTAGAGAGTTTTGGGATAATATTGAGCTGTGGTCTGTTAGAACCTACAGATCATTTACACACAAATTGCTGCAAACATTGAGCTTTACTAACTAACGTGATGTGGAGAAGTGAGCAATCCATCTGCTATTTGCTTCTCTGCATATTTCATTATTAAGCAGTACAGACCAAATAATCATAAACTCAATATTTAGCAGTATTATTTTAAAAATATTTAGCAGAGTATTTTACGATGACAATTTAATCTAAGTTGACTAAAATAACTAATTAGCATAAATATATAGTAATCATACAAATGGCTAGTGGATTCCCTTTTCAGTTTTAGCTGAACTCTATAGTTCTGTTTAATTCATTAAATAAATCAATAGGTTAATACCACTGTAGACCCCACATTTCATATTATATCACATTCTGAGAGCCAAATTTTCATTAACATCTATTTTATGTTTTCTGATTTTAAAGTTTAAATATGCTTATTTTTAAAAATTTGGAATATAACCAAAGACATGAATTATTTAAAACACTTTTCAACACTAAAAGAGGGCAATTAGTAAGGCATTTACAGATACCCCAAGGAAAAATACACAGTACACACCACTCTAGAAAATGGCCTTCTCTGTAGCTCATTAAATTCATTCCATTTTACTTGAAGGCAGTATTAAAATGTACTTCATATTCAGTAGTACTCTTTCTAGTTCTAACCGGTTCAAACTGAAGACCTAGCTGCCCAGAGCTTATCTCATAACAAATTCCCTTTCTGTCTTGGATTTGTATATCTTTGTAAAGGAGCCAAGTTATATATCCACTACTATTTTGCAAAGCCCTATTATTATTCTGATTTTGCCTGTTCCATACTTTCAAGACAACCAATAACTTGGCAAGCACATTCACATTCTTGTATGGCCTCAAGGACATCTCTGAAACTAAATAGTCAAGTAACCACTACAAAACAAAAATTTCCTTTCCTCCTAAAAGGTGGCTCCCTTTATTATATAAGGCTTAACAATCAAACGTCTATCGCATTAACCAGGGACAGTCTCTGAGAAATACAGAATTGGAATTGTTTTTTACTTCTTTCTCTCATGCATTAAAACTCAGATACCAAAGAAGTCTTTAGCTTCCATACCTTATCCTGCACATTAATACGTCTTCGATGATGAGTTTGATGACTATCTGTTACAGCACTGATTCTTAAAGTGACGTTAAAATCCTTTGAGAATTGATTTTTCCCCCAAATCATGCCCTTATCACTGTTCTTGCAAATGTCATCCCTTTCAAAGGTTTTCTTCTTCATGGGAAGGTCACCTATGGTAAATTTCTGAATTTGAGTGATTTTCTTAGTTTCTTTTTTTTTTTTTTCTTAAGGGACTATATGACACATCTTAGGTATTTAGACACTCTAGCCTAGAATAACTAGGTAAGAAACTAGCCATAAGGATAAAGTGTCCTTTGAAAAGGAGCAGAAGGTAACATCTTTTTCCTCCAAGAATAAAAATTTGAGTTTTTAAGTGAAAAACAGTGTTATTAATCTAATAATTATGGATAATTGGGAAAATGTTTTGTAATATAAAGATGGTCAGGAAAAATGTAAAAGCTTGGAAATGGGCAAAAGAGAATACTGAGGTTTCTCTCAAGGGAATGCTGCGTGATGTCTAGTCGACTCTCTGGGGTTATCTGATGCTGTAGAATGTGCACCTATGAATGTCTTTGACTAAACTATTTTATAATTCTGCAGAGACAGAAGTTAACTTAGTTAACTTAGTTTTTTGTTTTTAATTAATTCATTTATTTATTTATTTTTGGCTGTGTTGGGTGTTCATTACTGCGCGCAGACTTTCTTTAGTTGCATTAAGAGGGGCTACTCTTCGTTGCAGTGCACGGGCTTCTCATTGTGGCGGCTTCTCTTGTTGCGGAGCACGGGCTCTAGGCGCTCGTGTTTCAGTAGTTGTGTCACGTGGGCTCTGGAGCGCAGCCTCAGTAGTTGTGGTGCACGGGCTTAGTTGCTCCGTGGCATGTGGGATCTTCCCAGACCAGGGCTCGAACCTGTGTCCCATGCACTGGCAGGCAGATTCTTAACCATTGCGCCACCAGGGAAGGCCTTAACTTAGTTTTAACTTTAGTTGAAAACTAAAAGTAATACAAATGTTTCCTGTTCATAGCAATGAAATAGTTCTCATTCATCCTGATGCAAAAGAAGTTTGGTAGAGGATGTAAATCTCTGAGATTCAAATCTTTATTTTACTGATTTTAAACTTTTACTAGTTCCCTCATTAATTAGTGTGTTAGAAAAATATTTGATATGTTTATCTCACACTTATACGAGTGTAATGGTTTAGATTTTGAAAGTCTTATTTAACAAAATTATTACAAAAATTATGTGTGTGGAGAATAAAATAAAAAAATAAGAAAGGTTCTGTTCAGCCCCTAGTTAGAAAAAGTTTGCCAGATCTCGTTACTACAGGCAGCCTAAGTCATATTTATAAACACATGTTTAAGAAGTTGTGGTCTTAATAAACCAAGTTTTATTATATTTTAACATAAACGATTGTCTATGTTGGAAGTGAAATTGCACTTTTGTACATTATTTCACCTTTTAAGTATCCTTCCACCCAGTTTTCTTTTGTCCCAGGTTGTGCCCTCAGTCGTCACTGCTTTAGTGGATGTGTGTCTGCTTGTGTTGAGAACAACTGATCCATAAAGATAAGCACTGAGTGTCAGAAGACAAGAAGACTGTACAGTCTAGATTGCCAATGATCTAAAGTAAAGTTGGTTTGGCAGATTCCAAGGTAAGCCTCAGGTTTTATTCTTCATGTAGTTTTATTTAAGGCTGGGTAAATGAGACGTTGAATAACGATAATAACAAAAGGAGCAATCTTTTCTGTAATTTGAAAGGGGAAAATAGAAAAGAGGCGCATTTTAGAATGACTGTTATCAAAAAGACAACAGATAACAGGTGTTGGTGAGGATGTGGAGAAAGGGGAACCCCCCTACACTGTTGGTGGGAAATTCGTGCAGCCACTATGGAGAACAATATGGAGGTGCCTTAAAAATTAAAAATAAAACTACCATATGATTCAGCAATCTAATTTCTAGGTATATAACCAAAGGCAATGAAATCTGTATCTCAAGAAGATGTCTATACTCCCATATTCATTGTAGTATTATTCATTATTAATACTATTATCATTGTAGCATTGTTATTGACAGTAGTCAAGACATGGAAATAACATATGTGTTGTTTAATACTTAGGATAAAGAAGTGGATAGAGACAATGGAAGATATATATGTATTCATATACATATATGAATGGATAAAGAATATTGGATACACACACACAGTAGAGTATTACTCAGCCGTAGAGTAGAAGGAAATCTTGCCCTTTGTGACAGCATGGATAAAACTTAAGGGCATTATGCTAAGTAGAATAAGTCAGACAGAGGAAGATAAACACTGTATATCTCACTTATATGTAGAATGTAAAGAAGTCAACTCAAGAAGCAGAGAGTAGAATAGTGGTTGCGGGGGCTAAGAGGTGGGGGAAAAAGGAAGTTGTTTGTCAAAGAGTACAAACTTCCAGTTGTAAGATGAATACTTTCCAGGGAGCTAAGGTACAGCATGATGATTATTGTTAACAATATTATATTTTATATTTGAAAGTTTCTAACAGAGTAGATTTTAAATATTCTTACCACACATACAAAAAAAAAGAGAGTAACTATATGATGTGATGAATGTGTTAATTAACTTATTGTGGTAATCATTTCACAATATAGATGTGTATCAAATCATCACCATGTTGTACACCTTAAGCTTACACAATGTTATATGTCAGTTGTATCTCAATAAACCTCAGGGTGGGGTAGAATAGGGAATGCAATCCTGGCATGTGGCCAGCATCAGCTTCTGGGCAAAATAAATATGGGCAGCTGGAGCTTAATGGGATAGCTCTTCAGGCTCATCTGAGAAGAGGAACATCACTGAAACACACTGGAGCCCCCCCAGACATAGCAGGGTGGGGAGATCTCAAAGGGAAGCCTAAGGTTTTCTTGAGCCATGCAAATACGGACTTTAGTCTTGTGACCTCTTTTGTTACCATAAATTTCTGAGACTCGAAAGACAATCTTTGAGATTATGACAAAGGCCCGGAGATCCCAATTATTAAATGTACAGGGCTTCCCTGGTGGCGCAGTGATTGGGAGTCCGCCTGCCGATGCAGGGGACACGGGTTCGTGCCCTGGTCTGGGAGGATCCCGCGTGCCGCGGAGCGGCTGGGCCCGTGAGCCATGGCCGCTGAGTCTGCGCATCCGGAGCCTGTGCTCCGCAACGGGAGAGGCCACAACGGTGAGAGGCCCGTGTACGGCAAAAAAGTACAGTGACTTGCAGTGGGAGGAGTTTCATAGACTCCCTTGATTTAAATCAAATAGCTTTGATTACAGACTTTCTCCAGTTATTAATAATTTTTCCCTAAAGTTGTTTTTCTTACCCACTATCAAAGTCCTCATTACTAGTAGCAGATTAAGTTAAAATTAATATACAAATTATTTTTTTGAGTTTTTTTCCCTTTCTCTCTCATATTTTGAGCTGTATGAACTTTTATAATTTTTAAAATACTTGTGGATGGAGTCTTGCAGTATCTACCTGAGGGACAAGAGAAACAGAAATCATGGTCGGAGAATAATTTGAGAAATCCAAATGTATAGGCAAATTTATGAAACAGTTATGTAATATTTTGCAACATGAAACTATTTTAGAAAAAAAAGTTATGAAATCTAAAATAACAGAAGAGAGTGGGGGGAGGAAAGAAATAGGTGAGGGAGATTAAGAGGTATAAACTTCCAGTTGCAAAAAAAATGAGTCACAGTTATGAAATGTACGATGTGGGGAATATGGTCAGTAACTATGTACTATCTTTCTATGATGACATATGGTAACTAGACTTATTGTGGTGATCATTTTGAAATGTACAGAAATACCAAGTCACTATGTTGTGCAACAGGAAATAACATAGCGTTGCAGGTCAATTATACTTTAAAAACAAACAAACGGGGGGTTGCGAATTGGATGAAAGCAGTCTAAAGGTAAAAACTTCCAGTTATAAGATAAATAAGAACTAAGGATATAACGTACAATGTGATAAATATAATAACACTGCTATATGTTATATATGAAAGTTGTTAAGATAGATAGTAAATCCAAATAGTTCTCACCACACAAAATAATTTTTTATCTTTTTTTTTTTTGCGGTGCATGGGCCTCTCACTGCTGTGGTCTTTCCCGTTGCGGAGCACAGGCTCCGGACGTGCAGGCTCAGCGGCCATGGCTCATGGGCCCAGCCACTCCGCGGCATGTGGGATCTTCCCGGACCGGGACACAAACGCGTGTCCCCTGCATCGGCAGGCAGACTCTCAACCACTGGGCCACCAGGAAAGCCCCTATATTTTCTGTATTTTAAACATACAGAGTTTTATCTAACTTAAGAGTTTTATCTTTTAATATGCAAAAAAGTAGCACCCTTGGTCAAATTACATAACATATAAGTACATTTTATACACAGAAAATATCTAAACATATGTTTTAGTTTAAAATTTTATGGTGAAGTGAAAAATTGCCAAAAAGGCATCCCTTAAAGTTTCTTAAACATTTCCATTTTCCACAAAGCCTATATTACACCTAGTTTAAAAAAATAATTTAAAAAAACCCTCAAGCTAGAATTTATGGCCATTTTGTGTCACACTGAAAAGTTAAGTGAACTACAGATTTGAACCATGGAGATTTCTCCCCTACTATGAAATGGTCAGTATTATGAAGTCTGCTATTATATTTTTTATGATGCTATTTGACCCCTACATGGGTACTTTCATTATCTGACAAAAATATTCAATTTGCAAAACTAGCCCCAGCTATTTGAAAGTGCTCAGTACTCAGGGAAGCATTTAGTATTTTGTGTTGGTTTTACAGAGGGCCTTGTAGTGACCAGACTGGTACCTTCCATTTTTCCCTTTTAACAGTTGCGTTCCTGATCTCACAAATCATATTTCACTTGGAAATGAGAGGTGCACCGCTGCCAGCATTTTGTTAGAAATAATGACACACTTTATTACCTGCAAGTGCTGACCAAGTGCTTCTGCCTTTTCTTCCCAAGGTGACTATAACACAGATTGATGAAAGATTCTGCAGGACGACAAAGGTTAAAGATGCAGACCTGGAACTAGAAGCCAGTGCTGACACTGATGGAGTGGAGTGCAATGAGAATGCCCACATTATTGTCCTATCCTCTGATAACCAATGTAATATGAAAACTGACTACAGAAGAAAGGAACAAATTAAATCCATTAATCAAGCATATCTCTGCTAAACAGTTGTTCTAAAGAGATGAACAAATGAAAAATTTACTGTTTGTTTTCATGCTTGCAAGGATTGGGGAAGAAAATTAATTATAAGGTACTGGCTACGCTATTAGTTAAGTTTTTCTTGAGGAAACTATTTATTGCTTTGTCAAAGGACAAATGAACCTCATTAGGGAGATTAGTTTCAGTTGGTAGTTAGCATTAGGACAAATTAATAATACACACTTCAAAAGATACCCTAAGTAAAATTATGAAAATGGAAAATTCATTCTTTTACTTCTTCATTTATGAACTGCTTGAAAACGACCACTCTATTACTATCACAGAACCAGACAGAAGTCAGACACATAGCCCCACTTTTAAACCAAGTGCCTGAAGGACAACTATTTCAATGTGGGCTTTGCAAGTGTTGTGATGATGAACTTATGTATTCACGGGTTATAACTCAGCCATGGCATTTTACTCTTATGTTGAAACATGTCAAGCAGAGCTCCATGCCAAAAGCAATTTTTGATAATCTCCTTTGAAATCCTTTTCTTTTCAAAATGTTTTAAGTGCCCTGGACAAATAGCAAGCTGCTGTCTGGTATTCTGAATTTCCCCTTCAATCTACACAGTGTGGGACAGGAAAAAGAAAACACTGCTCTGCTGTCAATCCTGTCTGACCAGTGGATTGAGGCTCCTGGGTCGGCCACAGTGAGTGCCATTCAGTTTCAGTGTTCATTTAAACCTTGGCCTTTCTTGTCCAGGTTGCTAACAAGGGGGCCAATTAGTGCACCATGTGAGGGGGGAGTGCTAAGCTGCAGACACCTGTCTTCCAAAACCTGGAGCGAAACCAGACTCATTCCACCGAGTGTATAAATCAGCTGTGTAATATAAATGACTTTTTTGGCTTCAACTGACCTGGGCTGGATTCAGACGGCTGACCCAGAAAGGAGAGCTGCACATACCCTATTACTGATCCTGTGAGGCATTGAAGACATCCCCATCCAATTCTGACTTGCTTTTATTTACAGAAGTCTTACTTTTGTATATGGGAATGCAAGCCAAATTGACATTTACTTACTGTTTTTGTTTGGTTTGTTGGTTTAACTTCTCTAATTTAACAGTAGCTTTAGGGGCATGGCTGCTGAATGAAACAGGTCAAAACGGCATCCAAGTTCACTGCTTCAACCTCTAAGCTCTGTTATTAAGGAATGATAGAGGTCGAGCTTTAAAATATTTTTCTTTATATAAAACTAAAGGTTTTTCTTTGGACAGATTATCTCATGACATCAAAAAATAGTTTCAGCATTTGTTTTTAAGATTATGTGAATTTATAACAGTAATTCCCACTGCCTACCCTGTTGGCTTGTGATGAGTGAAGAACTTTCAGAATTAACTAATGGTTTTCTTTTTCTATAAGTATGCCACATTGAGGGGAGGATCCAGGTTGGATAGGCCTTGAAGTTTACACAATACGGGGGACGCTTTAAAGAAAAATAATACCAATTTGCAAATACAAAACCAAATGTTTTAGTTGGGGTTTCCCAAAACCAACCTCTAGGAAGAGAACGTGGGTGCAATTAACTTACATGGGGAGTGATCCCATAAGCTGTGTGAGGAAGTGAAGCTGATATGGAGAAAACCAATAAAGGGGCATAAATAATAGAGTCACCACTTCGAGCAATTGGTGTGAGCCCTTTGAGAGACATTTTAGATTACATCTCAGAATGTCTGATGTCCCCCTGAGGGGAAGGGGAAATGGGGTCTATACCACTTCTATTCCTCATTGATTGAGAATTGTTCCTGAGGTAGTAATTCCTGGGTATTTCTGGCCTTCTCTGTGCTTGTGTGTGTCCACGGGCTATGCACACCCCTGCAGCCAGAGAAAGTCCCAAGGAGGGGATGGGTAACCATAGACGAGCACAGGAACTGTCCAGCAGAAAGCCCTAGTTGAGTAAACTTGGGGCAGGGAATACTGGAAGAGTACTGACAACTCCTTCTATATTGGGTATGAACTTGGATGTTTAATAAAAATAAACATCAGAAAATCACAAATTAAAAAGGTGTCAACTGTGGTCATTCCAGAGCTACCCAACATGTGAGTAAATATGACAGAGGGGAATTCGGAGTGAAGTATGATAAGAGTAATAAATGACTGCTGCTGAGCTATCTTATTGTTGCCATAGAATAATAATTTATAATAATAATAATACCACATGAACACATTGCTAGGATCTTCCCCAGTAGCTCAAAAGGTATCAGCATGGAGTGAGGGCCCCTGAAACTTAAACTTTTATAATTTTTTGGTAAATTACCTATGGCTGCTATTATTGAATTTTTCTTATATTTTTTTGTGTGTAGTTCAGAAATTAAGTTGAGCATCACCTGTCAATGCATTTCTGAATAAAAACAAAAACAACCAAAAATGGTGAAATAACTCAAAGCATACATTTCAATACATGCAAATATTTGTGATAATTCATAAACTATGATACATGTGTAAAAAGTGTTTAACATAAGATATTCACTAATAAAAAAGTCTTATTTTATTATTGAAAACCATAAGTATATGGCAAAAATTCCATTAAATTCAACTATCATTTAATGAACAACTACCAGATGTTGTAAAACTTTGCTAAGCTCCTAAAGGTAAGCAAGTATAAACAAGATAAACTTTTTGCCCTCAAGAATTGAAAACCAAGCAAAGGAAGGAATGTATTTTTATGAATAATTGCAACATAACTACAAATATAATTAGGAAGTATAACAAAGTAGTGTCAAATAGTGCTATTCCTCCCAAGTAGTATTCTGTGAATAAGTAATCCTAGGTGTCCACAAAACAATAATTTCCTTAGTTAAATAATTTTGGGAAATGCTGAATGGCATATTCCCCTCTTAGAGACATCCACACTATCATATAAAAGCCTCTAGAAGTCTTGTCAGAAGAAACATCTATTAAAGTTTTTTTTTAACCCAACATTTTACAAACCAATTTGTACAGAGAAAAATTCTTTCACAATGAGATCAAAATTTGGTGAGCCATCAAATCATAAAAGATGCATTAGAGAATTAATTTCCACTGAAAGAGGAGAACAAGCATAATAAGGAAAGTGCAATTTGAAGTGGGAAATATAAGATGGGGGAATTTTCAGGTAGAGGAATGTCGATGGAAACCACTGCAAGTATAGGAAATACCAAGATTAGAAAATGCAAGTCATATCAGAATACAGCCTGATGGAAGTAGAAATGCATGTGGGAAGCTGTTCCAGCAAAGATAAAATCTCAGCAGGGTAGGGCAAGTGCTTCTGAAATTTTAGGTTGAGTTCAGTGCATTTCAGGCTAAGATATCTGGACTTTATTCTGTAGGACATGTAGAGACACTGACGCTTTCTGAGTAGAACAATGCAATCAGAGTAGTAGCT
This sequence comes from Delphinapterus leucas, assembly GCF_059928025.1. Classification (NCBI taxonomy): domain Eukaryota; kingdom Metazoa; phylum Chordata; class Mammalia; order Artiodactyla; family Monodontidae; genus Delphinapterus; species Delphinapterus leucas. The sequence goes on from NC_143132.1 coordinate 34,255,891, forward strand.
TAAAAAGAGAAAGTGGAAAGATTAAAGCAGGAAGCAAGTTACATAGTCCAAGAGAGAAATAACAGCATTTATTTTAGAAATATGTCTTGAGAAATATGAGCAAGTACACAGCTCCAGAGTCTCTACACAGCTCCAGAGTCTCTACTGGCCCCTTCACTTAGAGATAAAGGCCACAGTTCTCAGCCTGTTATTTAAGGCCCTTCACATATTGGCCCACTTTATTTATTTAGTAGGTACCCTTCCCAGTCTTATCTCAAACTGCCCTTTTCTTCCAATCTATACTCCAGTCTAACTGAACTATTTGCTGTTCAAGTAGCTGGGTCTATAAATCAGAAAGAAAATTAGGAACAGACATGTAGATGTGGAAGTAATCCACAAGAGATGTAAATCAGTTATGTTAAATAAAATAACTCTTTCAAAAAAATTACCCACAAAACACATGTGAACATACTTTGATTCTTATTTAGTCATAATACAAGATATTATCCAATTATTGTTATTATAATAGACAAGTTCAGGTCCTGGCTGTCTCAGTGACTAGCGTTGTGAATTTGGCTGGTCATCTAACTATTAGCTGTGTGTCTCTGGAAAGAATTACTTCTTCAATCACAGCTTCCTCAGTTCTTAAATAGAGGTTATGATAGAACTTACCTCCAGCATTGCCATGAGGATTAACATGCTCAGTGCAAACTTTGGCATATTCTAAGCATTCAATGATATTATTATGATATTAATAAATATTACCTAAGCACTACAACCTTCATCTGGAAAAAAGATGTTATTGATACACCAAATTCCTTACAGAGGCATTATGAATCTCAGATGAGCTACTCTGTGAAAGTGCTGTTTACACTGTTAAGGTGCTAATTAAGTAGAAAATATTAAGTATGATTAGAGCAGTTTTTACTTCCATCTATAGTAATTCAATGAATCAAACTGCTTTCCTCTTCTACCCTGATTAGTCAGGATTGTTTGGCATGGAAATCAGATTTCCAACTCTAGTTTTTGCTAAAGGATCCTTCTTTATTGACAGGATATTGAAGTAACTCTGAGATGAAAAAAAATCTGCAGAAACCAGGGCTCCTCTGATGGATATTAAATATGAACCAGATATTTAATCCAACAAAAACTCTCACCACCTTTGTCATCTCATCTCTTCTTCTTGCTGTGGGTCACCTTTATTTATTGAGCTTTTTCTGTGGAGACATGAAAGCTGGTGGCCCTGAGACTACCTGTTCATAACTTCAGGACTCAAGAGAGAAGGAAATTTCCCTGCCAACTACACTTGGAAAACTCTAGGTGAAGGAATTTAATTGTGTCTGGTACCACATTCTTATTCTTGTACCAGTCCATTCACTCAGTAAATATATAAAAAACCTATTATGTTCCAGGTCATGATCTCAATCTAGGTATATAGGAGTGAACAAGACAAACTCTTTCTCTCTTTGTGCATTTTAAATTACAATGGGGGAATCAAAGAACCAGCATGGAAAAAATTAATAAAATCAATTTAGTTAAGTAGAAGTGCAGTGAAGAACTTAATACAGAATAGTGTGACACAAAGAGGATGTTTTAGATAGCCAGGAGAATGGGAGTACTGTGATAGGCCAAGATAGTCAGAGTTTTCTTAAAGAGAGGGTCCGGAACATAAGGTTGGAGTGAGGAGGAAGAAACTGTCTCAAAGGAAAAGCATGCAGTTACCTCCCAGTTTATCCCAAAGACATGATGCTAATTAAACAAAACAAAGATGTCCATTAAATCCTCTTCTTCTGGTTTTTGCTATTGTAGGTGATTTTAAGCTTTGGAAAGGAAGTGATAAATACCACGGGTCACATTATAGATGGCCTCTTCGCCAACATAGCTACGGATTACATTAATGGAAGATGTTGCTTAAGCATTTGGTCACTTAGTCATTTACAGAACAGTCCTAATTCTTCCAAGCCTCTTACTCAGGAAGTAACAAATTTATTAAGAAATAATCTTGAGAAATCACTGAAAATTTTGAACAAAGTGTATTTCCTATAAATTTATGAAAAATTACTATATGATAATGTGTATTTTGAACTTTATTGCACAACTAAAAATTTAAAAATTAATCCTTGACATAGTGATTGAAAGAGTAAACAAATGACTAATCCATATTCAAACTTGAGTATTACCAGTTATTTTGTACACATTTGAGGGTGCTAATAAACTAATTTTCAATGTTAACTTTTATTTTTATGTGTTTTGTTTTTCTTCTGATGAAGTTGCAAAAGTCTGAATATGACAGGAAGAGTATAGACAGACAGTTCATCATTCCTTCCTCTGTACTGCCTCTGTTCCTGATATACAATCTTACTAAGCACTTCTTATATATTATTTTAATTTATTTGTTTACAGTTCTGTCTCCCTTGTGGGCCTGGATGTTTATTAGGGATATTACTATTTATAATTGATTTTTTATCTCTAATTCTGAAAGTCTGACATATCATCATGGCTTAATTAATATGTATTAAGTAAATTAATGAATCCATTTAAACAATATCAACATTGAATGACATTTTCTCCTTACCAGTAGGAGGCTATTGGGGTAAAATGGAATCATATGAACATAGATTAGGTACTAATCTATTGTTCAAAATCTACTAAGCAATGTAATAAACAAAAGGCAAATATAAGTTTTCCAATTTTAAGTAGGAGATCAAGAGAACAAAAGGAATGCCTTCAACTCCTCCCCCTGTTCCATAGGAGTCTTGGAAAAAGTCTTTCTTGCTTTGTGGCCTCAAATATAACATTTTTGCCTTAGAAAACCAGAATGGATGATGCAAACTGATGACTACTCGTTTCACTTCTGATTACAATGTTGGAAGAATCGTATAATTGTTTCCCTTCATCAGGGGTGCAATGTGGCAAACACAGGGATGGCCATGCAAACCCAGCTCAACCTTTCCAGCAATTTAACTGGATGCTATTGGGTGCTGTCTCTGTGGACCATTTCCCATAAACAAAGGATTCTTTTCTGTGACCTCCAATGTAGTGAAAACTATTTGGCTCGATTTTATCTTTTCCAGAAGAACAGATCCAAGAGAAATTATAAAAGAAATGTAATAGCATTTTTACTCCTTTCTGCTGCAGGGGTTTGCAGTGTGACTGCTTTAAAACTTACTATTTTGCAAAAGCCAATCTTCTTCAAGAGGCTGTTGGCACTCAAATCAGCAGCACAATAAACTTGCCAGAGTCAGACTATGTTTTGAATGATGAAAAAAGTCTCTGCAATTTTATAGAGCAGAATGACTTGCTTTGTGATATTATTTATTTTACTATATAATACATGTTAGAATAGAGAGGAAATGGGTGTTACTGGTTTAAGTTCAGTGCTTACTCCACAGTTTGGTGAACCCAAAAGCAGATACTCTATTATACTTTCAGAATAGGCAGCATCATAAGGGTTGACTATTCAGATATCTGAGCCTGACAGCCTGGATTCATACCTCAGCTCTGTCACTTACAGCTGTATAAAATTATGTAGATTCTCTGTGCTTCATAATATGTGTGTATCTATATATAAACATACATTTAATATGATATACTTTATAATATATATATGTGTGTATATGTGTGCCTACATGTCAATTCCAATTATACATTCAGGAGCTAGTAAACATCTACTAAATTGGTCCGCAGAACCACTGGAACCACTGGACTTTTGCTATTATTGGACCTTGATGAACTGAACTAGTCCATTTTCCCCCCATCCTCCAGGTAACCCCTTTCTAAGAGGAGGGCCATAATGACACTTCAGGTCATTACTGTATCAGGTATTCAGGTATTGATGTCAATTTAAACCCTGTATGCAGTAATCCTCTTCAGAATATCTAAATATTTCCCTTTCTTCAGTGAACAGTCACTTGAATTACCCCCCCATGACTGCCACAATTACTAATCATCTTGTTTATGAACTAGTTCTTTACCTTTACTTGAAGTAACTGCTTATTAAGGTTTGTTGAAAATGTGCTTCATCCTTTGTTTTCCCTCAACTTCAGAATCATGACTACCTCTTCTTACTTCTCACTTTATTTCCTTTCTTGATTGAAAGCTTGGGTGCATTTCCAGTTTCTATCTCCTAACCTTTCCCCCACATGTTGCTTCCAAACACGGTCCACATTTCACAATCCTAGCCTTCTCACTGACACCATGAAGCTCCAGTCCAAATAAACCTTGCTAGCAAGAGCATATCATGTAGCAACACAGCTGAAGTGACTACTTTTTCCTCTTCAAACTCTAAATCTCTCCCTTTTTTGCTGAACTTATTAGTATTCCTCTGTGGTATCAATAATGTTTTACTTCTTAACTTTCCAAGCCAATTACAAACTTATGTTTACATTGGATTTTATAGAAAACATGGTCACCTATGTTTTTCTTTTCTCACTATCATACTCTAAATTAATTTTTTAGATTACCACAACCATCTACTTTTTTTGGTCTAGTTGCCAAAACAAAACCTGACTGAAAATTCAGAATGCTGTGAAGAATTAGAAAAATATATGACATTTAATTCTAACTGAATACTCATTCTACTCAAGTATTTAAGCCCTAGACTACTCCATTGGGGACTGTTTCATATCCTCGTGTTTTTCTAAATCTTTGTAGATGACATAATAGTCACACAACCTATAGATTTAGCATTCTGATGTCTTCCTTTTGAATTGAACACTTTATCATAATGAAATGTCCCTCTTTGGACCTAGTTATGAGTTAGGTTGGGGCTCTATATTGGTAAGACTCCTTTGGTAAGTCGCCTTCTGGCATTACTTTCTTTCTGGGGTTTTTAATTGAGATCTTACAAGTCTTTGTCATCCCATCACTGCAAGATTTCGGAATATTGAGTTTTGCCCTGTAGAGGTTTTTAGCTCAGCTCTTTTCACCCCACACAACTTCAAAATTTGGTAAATGCCTTGAGATAAAGAATGGGTATGTGTTTGAAGATTCTAACATGCCACTTCAGCTAAAATGATTCCTGGTTATCTATTCCTCAGTAATTTTTTTTGACCAGGACTTTTCCTGGGTTCTCAGGCTCTATATAGCCCCAATATATGTGTGCACAGGTGAAAAGGAGCTCAAAATCCCCTGTGTCAATTCATCACTTTCCTTAAGGCTGGCTTATCCAGCCTCTCCGGTTCTCACGTTCCTTCTCCCAGGTGATCAGTGGACCTTTTGCTCCTAAGCACTGCAAGACAATGGACCATTTCACCCGCCCTTTCAGATTCAGAAAATGTCTAGCACGGAAAACTAACCATACATCCAAGGCCTTCAAGACTCCAATTTTGTCATTTTAGCAACCCATGGCACCACAGAGAGTTTTGGTTATTTTGTTTATGACCTAGCAGGAACCCTTGGCTTGGTCCATGCTCAGCACCAACAAATGATTACAGGGAAAAATAATAGCTGCCAGTTGTCAGCTCACGTGTGAAAAATTCTCCCTTCTTTGGAGTTTTCCTTCATTTTAGTCCTCATTGCTTCCACAACTCTTGGATGCTTTAAAAATACAGTGCTTGTGTCTTTATTCCTGTCCTGCCCCTAGGTTCTTCAGAACCATTTTTTTTTTTTTTAGATTCCATATATATGCATTAGCATACGGTATTTGTTTTTCTCTTTCTAACTTACTTCACTCTGTATGACAGACTCTAGGTCCATCCACCTCACTACAAATAATTTCATTTCTTTTTATGGCTGAGTAATATCCCATTGTATATATGCGCCACATCTTCTTTATCCATTTATCTTTCGATGGACACCTAGGTTGCTCCCATGTCCTGCCTATTGTAAATAGTGCTGCAATGAACATTGCATGACTCTTTTTGAATTATGGTTTGCTCAGGCTATATGCCCAGTAGTGGGATTGCTGGGTAATATGGTAGTTCTATTTTTAGTTTTTTAAGGAAATTCCATACTGTTCTCCATAGTGGCTGTATCAATTTACATTCTCACACAGGAGGGGGAAGGATAAGCTGAGACGAAGTGAGAGAGCGGCATTGACATATATACACTATCAAATGTAAAATAAATAGCTAGTGGGAAGCATCCGCAAAGCACAGGGAGATCAGCTCCTGCTTTGTGACCACCTAGAGGGGTGGGATAGGGAGGGTGGGAGGGAGACACAAGCAGGAGGGATTATGGGGATATATGTATACGTATAGCTGATTCACTTTGTTATACAGCAGCAACTAACACAGCAATGTAAAGAAATTATACTCCAATAAAGATGTTAAAAAAAAAAAAGAAATACAGTGTTTGGAACTTATCCAGATTCCTCTAGTTGTTGTCAAAGGAAGCAGTGTCCCACCAAGACCAACTATACTAACTCAAAAGCAAGAGTTTTATTTTGTTTTCATGTTCAACTTGTCCCTCTTGGCCTCCAGTTTTCTTCCCTATAAGTTGAAATTTCTATCTGATCCTATGTAGTACAGTCTCTAGTACCTATGAAAATAATATTTTCTTTCTCACAAGGCTCACCTTGAGTTTTCCTGTTTCAAATATAGAATCAGTCATTCTTGGCTCCTAAGAATCCTGGTTCTTAGGATTAGTGAAGAATAGCATCAGAGCATTAGGGGTCAAAATCTTGGCACTGAGGTTGTATTTCAGATTGTCTCATGTGACAGCCAAGAAAATGATACCAGAAACCCAATAGTTATTTTTAAAAGTCCCTTTTAAAAAGTAATGAATTCATGTATTTTCTAACTTGATTACAAATATTACTGTAGTAAGTTTATTGATCTATGTCCCCCTTTTAATACAACTTGATGTACTATATCATGATATGATAATATACTAACATACCATATTATAAATCTCCATTTTTTTCTTCCTTTTAGCCCTTGAATTAAGTTTCCAGAGATTGGTCATAGAGAAAGGAAGTCAGTAGAAAATGATTGTCAGAATTACTTTAATATAAAAAAAATACTTCTAGCCTTTCTCTAAAAACAAATAATACAGACTAATAAATTCACAAGCCTAGGAGGTATGTATTTCAGACAAAGTCACAATTAGTTAAGGGCAAGGAATTATATAACACAGATCAAAATAACATTTTGGTTTTGCTTTTTGTTTTCCTAAAGCTCACTTTCTCTCTGTGACATTAATGTCATTATTCATAAGTTAACTGCTCTTATCTGAAAGGATAACAGGCATTCCTTACTGTCTCAAGAGAGTCAAATAGCTATAGCCCAGATTAGGTCCCTAGATTAAGCTCCCCAAGTGCCAAGTAGACTGGAACACTATCTTTCTAGGTTTTTACATTTCAAGAGAATGAAGTACAGACCTGACAGACATCTCTAGGTCAGAAAAGCCAGAGACAGCAAGCATTTATCTGGTCCTTGGGAAGACATATTTACATTCCAAAAAGTTAGTGTGAAAATCCAGGGTCCTTTCCAGCAAAAGAGCAATGTGTTTTCCTTCTTTTGGGAAATATATACATACATATGTATATACGTATAAGTGTATATATGCATATCTATATACATAAACTGAGAAAATCCATTGTTTTTGTCTCTCACCAATGAAATGTTTGGCCCTTGTATAGGAGAGTTTTCAAGCTGGCTTTCATCATGTCTCTGCAGGGTAAGCTCTGGGGCAAGGAAGCTGAAGCAGTGGGGTAGTTAATAGAAATCTGTATTCAATCCAGAGCACACTTAGAGAAAAATGAATATAGGAAAGCAGAACTGTCAGTTGCTAACATATTTTATATTAAAAAATATGTAAGTATGTAAAGTTTAAAATTTACATTATATTAGGTACCCACAGTATCAGAACATGCAAAGAGTCATGATGTACGGTCTACAGCACCATATTCTCATGCAACTATTCCAATAAGAGATTTCTCCATTGACCATCACCCTAAACCTTCAGCTCATAAACTCAGTTTTGAAATTTCTAATGCCATTGGATTTATATGTGTGTGTATACTTGATATACATGATATATACATATTATATACACATATATATCAATATTTAATCTGCACAGTATTATCTATTTAGCATCCTTACTTTAACAATTAAAAAAATATATTTTATGATATGTCACATTTTTCCCCCAAAGGTTTGTGGAAAGATACAATGCTACTATGCTCTACTTTCTTCCCAGTTTATATGCTACCAAAATTCTAGCCACAAGTCAACCTAAACTATTATTTTGTTTGTGGCCCTGAAGAGAAAAATAATTTTATAATAATTCCATAAGCATTTTGTGAACCTCCATCTTATTTTTAAATTAAAAATGTCATCTTCCTCTAAAGAAAATTATATTGGGAGGAGGAAAGTTAATCAGCACATTAGTTGTAGTTCCTAGAGACCATTTCAATTTATTACATATAGTACACCAGAAATGAAGGCACCTATAGTTATCAATTTCTCAGGCATGGATAGATCAAACATTTATCTATTGTATATAGTCTGGAATCACATATACATTTATATATCTATTTAACAGAACAAGAGGTTTCTTTTTGTATACCTTATAGAATTTTTTTACTGTCAGTTGAAGGATATTAGCACATGCCACCCCAAAATATTATGCTTTGGTATACTGATTATTTTGAGTTGAAGCCACTTGAAAAATAGCAAACACGGGGAGAAGCTTTCTCTGAATTCCCCTTATCTGCCTAAAGAAGGATCCTCTGACAGGACATCAGTTGTCATAAATCCTCTCCCAGGGAGTTTCAGCAACCAGGTAAGATTGACTCTTCTCACAGGAGAGAAGATTAGAAGTCAACACCGCACCCAGACAAACTGTCAAAAACTATAAAACTTCCATCGACTCTTCTATGGACCCATTCATCTTTCCTAAAAGTCATTTACACTTCCCTAAGTTGCCTATATCCCTCTCCTCTTTCCTTATTAAGATGGTATATAAGCTCTCAAGTCTCACTGCCTTTTTGGTTTTCACTTTTGTTCTCTTATATTAAAAATTCATAAATTTATATACATTTTCTCTTAATCTGCCGGTTGCCAGTTTATTTTATAGACCCCTCTATGGAACGTAGGAGGGTAGAAGGAAAGTCTTTTTATACCCTACACAATTAAGTATGGTTATTTTTATTTTCATACACAAAAAGTGTCCAGTAACTTCTCTGTGATGATGAGATAAAGCTTTTAGGCTCTCCTTAAACTGGCTTAAATGTCATTTTCTACCATTCTAACCCTTGTTCTCAACAAAGAATTTCTCAGATCCACTTTGATTTTGATACTCCTTGTCACCTAAATGTACCACAGGAATTGCTGTATCTATATTTTCCCATTTAGTTTCTCCAGTCAATCATGGATTTCTTCAAATTTTTCCACATTAACCTTCCGGTTTTAGAAACAAATTAGAGTGAAAGTTGAGGTTTTTAAGTCCAATACCCATTTCCCTTCTGCCTTGTGGATGAACCTCTATTTTCCTCAGGGAATCATATATTCTCAACTCTCACTCTCTGTGATTTAAATGGTACTGTTCCCTCCTGCAGTAACCACAGGAAGCACCAGGCTCTGTCCTTTCCAATCGACATGTTCCACCCTTGGACCACAGTTCAAAACACATAAACTTGAGTAACAAGGGACCCGCCCTTGCCCCTAAAGGGTGGTGTTGGCCACTCATCAGAAGAGAAGCCTCAGCTCACACCTGGCTCTGGCTCTAGCCCCTCCCTCTCCAACCCCACATCCTAAGAATGTAATAGCTGCCGGCACACACTGGGGGAAGATGTGACTAGTGCTTTCTTCAGATCCAGATATACCACAAAGGCCACTGGATACACACAGGCTATATAGGGACATTCCCACATGAGGACACAGATTTTAAGACCAGGATGGGTAACTGTTTCATGTAATTTCATAGAGAAAGAGAAAATTAAGCAAAATAAGAAGACAGAGAAATTTGTTTCAAACAAAAGAACAGAGAAAAAAATACGTACAAAGAACAACTTAAGGAAACAGAGATAAATAATTTACCAGATAAAGAGCTCAGGCATTAATTAGTAATAAGAATGCTAACTGAACAACAGAAGAGAATAGATGAACATGGTGAGAATTGTAGCAAAGAACTAGAAAATATAAAAAAGAATCAGTCAGAACTGAAGAATACAATAACTGAAATGAAAATCACATTAGAGAGAATGAACAGCAGACTAGGCAATACAGAAGAACACATATGTAATCGCTCATCAGGAAAATGCAAATCAAAACCATAATGAGATATCACCTCACGTCAGAATGGCTATCATCAAAAAGTCTACAAATAACAAATGTTGGTTAGGGTTCTCCAAAAGGGAACCCTCCTACACTGTTGGTGGGAATGTAAATTGGTGCAGTCACCATGGGAAGCAGTACGAAGGTTTCTCAAAAAACTAAAAATAGAACTACCATATGACAAGCAATTCCACTCATGGTCATATACCTGAAAAAAACAAAAAACATTAATTTGAAAAGATACATGCACCCCAATGCTCATAGCAACATTATATACAGTTGTCAAGATATGGAAGCACCCTAAGCATCTATCATCAGATGAATGGATAAAGAAGATGTGGTATAAATATGCAATGGACTGCTACTTTGCCACAAAAAAAGAATAAAATTTTGCCATTTGTAATAATATGGATGGACTTGGAGGGTATTATGCTAAGTGAATAAGTCAGAGAAAGGCAAATACTGTATATCACTTATATGTGGAATCTAAAAAATATAACAAACTAGTGACTATAACAAAAATAAACAGATTTGGAGATATAGAGAACAAACTATTGATTACCTGTGGGGAGAGGGAAGGAGGGAGGAAAAATATAGGGGTAGGAAATTAAGAGGTACAAACTATTATGTATAAAATAAGCTATAATGATACAATGTACAACACAAGGGATATAGCCAATATTTTATTATAGCTATAAATGGAGTATAACCTTTAAAAATTGTGAATTACCATATTGTACACTTGTAACTTACATAATATTGCACACTAACTATACTTTAATTTATAAACAAGAACAGTTTAAGGGACCTCTAGCACAAGATTTAGTGTACCAACATTCACATTATAGGGGTCCCAGAAGGAGAAGAGAGAAAAGGATAAAAAATGTATTTGATAAAATGATAGCTGAAAATTTCCCAAACTTGAAGAAGGAAACAGAATTCAAATATGGGAAGCACAGAGTACCAAAAAATACAAAACCAAAGAGACATGCACCAAGACATTATCATAATTAAAATGGCAAAACTTAAAGATAAAGAGAGGATTTTAAAGAGAGTAAGAGAAAAACAAAGAGTCAAAAAGAAGGGAACACCCATAAGGCTACTAGCTAGTTTTCCTGCACAAACTTCACAGACCAGAAGGAAGTGGCATGATATATTTAAAGTGCTGAAACGGAAAATCCTGCCACCTAGGATACTCAACCCAGCAAGATTATCGTTCAGAATTGAAGCAGATATAAAGAACTTCTCAGATAAGCAAAAACTAAAAGAGTTTATCAACACTAAACACACCCTAAAAGAAATTAAGAGTCTCCTCTCAGACTACAAAAATACATAAGAATATATAGGAAAGGAAGAATCCCAATAGCAAAGGTAAATATATGGTAAAGTCTGTGGATCAATCACTTAATCCCTCTCACTGTCAAGTTAAATCACTTAAATAAGCTAGTGTGAAGATTAAAAGACAAAAATGAGGGAGGGAAGTAAAATATGTAGATCTTTTAGAATGTGTTTGAACTTAAATGACTACAGTTTAAAACAAGTGGCTATAGTTATAGATAAACATACACTAACCTCATGATTACCACAAATCAAAAACCTACACTAGATACACAAAAACTAGAGAGGAAGGAACACAAGGATACCACTAAAGAAAATCATCAAACCAAAAGGGAAGAAACAAAAATAAGAAGAAAATAACTGGGAAGAACTACATAAACATCCAGAAACAAGTAATAAAATGCTAATAAGTATATGCCTATCAATAATCATTTTAAATGTTAACGGACTAAATGTTCCGATCAAAAGACATTGATTGGATAAAAAAATCAGACACATCTATACCCTGCTTACAAGAAACTCACTTCAGAGTTAAAGACACACATAGACAGAAAGTGAGGGGATGAAAAAACATTTTTTTCATGCAAAAGCAAATGATAAGAAAGCTGGGCTAACAATACTCATATCAGACAAAATAGATTTAAAACAAAGTCTACATCAAAAGACATAGAAAAACATTATATAATGATAAACAGATTAATACAACAAGAGGTTATAACATTTGTTAACATATATACACCTAACACAGGAGCATCTAAATATATAAAGGAAATATTAAGAGACATAAAGGGAGAAATTGGCAATAGTACAATAATAATAGGGAACTTTAACTCCTCACATCAATAGACAGATCATCAAGACACAAAATCAATAAGAAAACAATAGACTTAAATGACACATTAGACCAACTGAACTTAACAGAAATCTGCAGGACATTCCATCCAAAAGAGCAGAATGAACATTCTTTTTAAGTGCATAAAAGTGTTCTCCAGGATAGATCACATAATACACAACAAAACAAGTCTCAACAATTTTAAGAGGATAGATATTATATCAAGTGCTTTTTTTAGACCACAGCAGTATGAAACTAGAAGGAATTACAGGAAGAAAACTGGGGAAAAAAGAACACAAATGTGAGGAGACTCAACAATATGTTACTAATAAAAGCCAATGGGTCAATGAAGAAATCAAACAGGAAATCAGAAAATACCTCAAGACAAATGAAAAAAATATAGTGATCCAAAATTATGGGATGCAGCAAAAGCGGTTCTAACAGGAAATTTTATAGCCATCTCAAGAAACAAGAAAAATCTCAAATAAACAACCTAATCTACAATCTAAAGGAATTAGAAAAAGAAGAGAAAAAAGCCCAAAGTCAACAGAAGAAAGAAAATAATAAAGACCAGAGAGGAAGTAAATAAAATAGAGAACAAAAAACAACAAAAAAGACAAATGAAACCAAGAACTTGTTTTTTGAAAAGATAAACAAAATGAATAAGCCTTTAGCCAGGCTCATCAAGAAAAAAAGAGAAACAACCCAAATAAACAAAATGAGAAATGAAAGAGGAGAAATAACAACTGCTATCACAGAGATACAAAAAATCATAAGGGAATACTAGAAAGGAATATGCCACCAAATTAGACAGTATAAAAAAATTAGATAAATTTCTAGAATCATACAACATGCCAAGACTGAATCAGGAAGAAATAGACAATCTGAACAGACTGATTACTAACAATGAAGTTGAATTTATAATCAAAACACTCCCAGCAAACAAAAGACCAGAACTAGATTGCTTCACAGGAGAATTCTACCAAACATATAAAGAAGAGTTAATACCTATCCTTCTCAAACTATTACAAAACACTAAAGAGTAGGGAACACTCCCAAATTCATTCTGTGAGGCCAACATTACCCTGATCCCAAAGCCAGACAAAGGCACTACAAAAAAATAAAATTACACACCAATATCTCTGATAAATATAGATGCAAAAATTCTCAACAAGACACTAGCAAACTGAATTCAACAATATATAAAAAGGATCATACACCATGATCAAGTCAAATGTATCCCTTGGATATAATGGTTCAATATTGATAAATCAATCAATGCGATACTCCACATTAACAAAAGGAAGGATAAAAAATCATATGGTTATCTCAATAGACACAGAAGTATTATTTGAAAAATTAAACATCCATTCATGATAAAAAAAATTTTGTCAAAGTTCATATAGAGGAAACATATCTCAACATAAGAAAGGCTATTTATGACAAACCCACAGCTAACATCATACTCAATGGTGAAGAGCTGAAAGTTTTTCCTCTAAAATCAGGAACAAGACAAGAACACCCACTCTTGCCATTTCTACTTAACTTAGTAGTGGAAGTCCTAGCTACAACAATCAGACAGGAAAAGGAAATAAAAGGTATCAAAATTGAAATGGAAGGAATAAAACTGTCACTATTTGCAGCCGACATGATGCTACAGAAAACCCTAAAGTCTCCACAAAAAACTATTAGAACTTATAATTTCTCAGATGAGATGTGTGGGTGGAAATTGTTTTCTTTGTACAAAGCAGATTCTTTATGTTTGTAGGTTTGTTATACATTCTCTTTATACTTATAGTTTGGGAATTTTATCAAGATGTATCTTTAAAAAAAGTCAATCTCAACTAGAAATCTATGAGTCCTTTCAGTCTCTATGACCAGATATCTACATTTCTTTCCTGACTATTTTCTTTTTATCCTTTAGACTCTCTTATTTACCTCATATTGGGTGTTTGCTGTGGATATTCTCTCCCACTGGGACACAGACAATCATATAATCTATGTACTTCTATTTAACAGGACATTATAAGAAGATAAATGAGATAAATCATATTCTTCTAGGTTTTAGTCATCTCAGAGCTAGGTAATAATTGAACTCACTAAAATGGCAGAATATGAGATTAACATACAGAAAACTGTTTTTTCTATATACTAATAATGAACTATTAGAGAAAGTAAGCAAAGAAAAAAAAAATCCCATTCAAAATCACATCAAAAATAATGAAATACCTAGAAAGAAACTTAACCAAATAAGTGAAAGAACTATACTCTGAAAACTATGAAACATTGATGAAGGGAATTGAAAATAATTCAAAGAAATGGAAAGATATTCCATGTTCATGGATTGGCTCAGACAACAGGGGACCCATTTCTCCAATGATTTTTAACATAAAGGAATATTTCCTGTGAAAAATATTTTTAAATGCTAATTTTGTTTTAATTAGGTAGTCTTTAAGAAATAAACAAAATATACTGGTATGTGAGTGGTGAACAGATTGTCAGGTCTTATATTTCCTGAATCAAGAACTACAGCTCTCATTTTCTGTGGTTACCTCTCTAGTCTCAGCATTACCCGCCTTAGCATATACAAAGTCAGAACACGTGATTAAGGTAGATAACCTGTAAACTTTACAATATGTTAAATAATGAGAGAATTACTTTGGTACATCTAGATATTAAAAAAAGAAAGCACTGAGAAGGATTCAATTTTTGCCAAATATTAATATTGTGGTTATAAACAATGACTTTATACAAAAAGGTTTAAGTGTGTATCATATTAAAAATATAAGTATCAATACTTTCTTCATCCAAATCAATACTTTCAGTGAAAAGTCTGAATTTATGCACACAATAGAGATCATTGAAAAGTTATGATTTAGTTAGGAAAAGGTTAAATTCTCTGAGATTCTACAGGGAAATTAAGGCAGCCAATGACTGAAAATACATTTACTCTTCATGTGCTTTTAGCAGAAATAGCTTATGGGTATGACAAAGAAAAGCATGTTGTTCATGTACGTCACTCAGTATGATGAAACTAAATTACCAACCCAGCATCTGATATCTCACTTGCATTTTCCCTTCCAGATAACATGATGGATTTTCAATAGTAGCTATGGTTCAAGCTTTCCAAAAGACTTAAATACCATTTGACTTGATGGCAAGTATCAATTTCTTAATGATACAAAATATCTATTCTTTATGTAATCTTAATGATCATTCTCTGCTATGTTAAATTCTGTTTTTGTGAATGGGATCCACATCCCTTCTGCAGTGCCACCTAGCAATCCAATACTCTCTAATACTCCAATTCTTAACAAACACTATTTTTTTTCCTCCCCTGGCAGAAATAAGTACCAGTGTAATATATTAATTCAATTATTCATTCATTTATTTACTCTCCAAGTCATTCATATATTCACTCAACATTTCATTATTACGCAAGTGTCTAAGGATGTAAAAAATAGTTAAGGCACTCTCCTTTGAGGAGTCATATTTAAAGGGAGATGCAGATAAACTACTGATTTTAATACAAAGTGACAAACAGTATCATAGAGGTAAGCTGAGTCTCTCACTTGCTGCATTTCCCCAGGCATAGGACAACCTCTGTGTGCCAAGAAATTCAATACTTTTAGATTTGAACTTGTTAGAGCTTACGGCACTTTTTATTGTTTCCAAGTCATTGCATCAAAACCATGTTTAAGGATGGTAGTAAGTCCATGCTACAAAAACAACAATCAAAATGTACCTCTCTATCCCTACTTCCTCTAATTCTGATTCCACTAATTTTATACAGGTTAACTGTTGCTTGTTTTCTATTCCTTTTGGGGGCATAACAATAGTAGTAATGTTTCATGTATTTTAATTTGTTATACAATGTTCTGTGTGTGGAAGATATGTTGTAAGTCACCCTCTCACTGTCAAGTTACCTCTCCTCCACCCTCTCTTCTAACCAAGACTATCTTCTCTTTTCAGAGAATGTTTGCACATTAATGTCTACTACAAATTTGAACAAAGAGGGTATAGAAGGCAAGGAGAATGAAGCTCTCATAATAATACAGGTTACACAGGTTTGGGTCACTAACCATTCCCCAATATGCATGTAAAGCTATGGTAACAGAAAGGAACAGACAACTAACATCTTCTGTGAAATTCAGGAAGTCTGTCCATAGGAGTTAAAGTATATCAGCTTGTACAGCAAAGAAGGACACTTCCAAAAGATAAAATGGCTTATTAATAAAGTAAGATAGAATGTGTTATGTATTGGAAAAGGCATATGATTTATTATTGTTGAATTATCAGGTTTGTTGAAGAGAGTTCCAGGAAACTAACCCAGACAGATGACAAGTATTCACTAATAGAGAACATTTTACTATGCAAGGAAGTCTGGATTTTAAGTGATACATAAGAAGATACAATAAATAATTTTAAGCAGAAAATTTACATGATTTAAATTTGAATTTAGAAAAAATATTGTTTCTCAGTTGTAAGGGATGAATAGTCAAGAGTTGGTTCAGAATCTATGAAAACAGAATTACCTCTGAGACGAATAAAATCTAGAAGAATATGATTTATCTCATTTATCTTCTTATAATGTCCCTGTTAAATAGAAGTACATAGATTACGTGATGGTGCCCCAATGGGAAAGAATATCCACAGCAAACACCCAATATGAGGTAAATAAGAGAGTCTAAAGGAGAAAAAGAAAAATATGGAGGTAAGAAATATAGATACCTGGTCCTAGAGACTGAAAGAACTCATAGATTTCTAGTTGAGATTGACTTTTTTTTAAAGATACATCTTGATAAAATTCCCAAACTATAAGTATAAAGAGAATGTATAAGAAACCTACAAACATAAAGAATCTGCTTTGTACAAAGAAAACAATTTCCACCCACACATCTCATCTGAGAAAATAAATTATAATGACCCTAATAAAACACCAAAATAAATAAGCACAGAGATCTTAATAGAGACAAAGATAACTTCAAAGTTAAATCCAAATAGGGCATAAGTAATGAAAGTTCCTTTCAATGGAAAAATCAGACGCCAATAAAAATGCTAATGCTAGTTTAGAACAAAGATGCCAAATCTAGGAGAGCAAATTTTAGGGAGATGAGAAGGAAAGCAATCCAATGTTCTTAGTGGATGGGAAAGAGGTAAAACAGTAAAAGGGTTAAGGCATAAAAATATTATGAAAGTCTTATAAGACAGTGAGAAGGGGCGCAAACAGGGAAGACTTGAGAGAGAAAGCATACTGCTGGGACAAATGGTTGAAATATCATATATGAGTAAATAATTATATGTTTGATTATAAACACTGGCAAGCAGACATTGACAATGAGAAAAATTCCCAAATTAACATGGGGAAATAAAAGGAAGTGTTACAACATTATTAGAACATGTAAGACAAGGAAAATGAAAAGGAAACAATAGTAAAATGATTACTGTAGCTTTGTAGTATAGTCTGAAGTCAGGGAGCCCATTTCCTCCAGTTTCATTTATCTTTCTCAAGATTGTTTTGGCTATTCGGGGTCTTTTTTGTTTCCATACAAATCATAAAATTTTTTGTTCTAATTCTGTGAAAAATGCCATTGGTAATTTGATGGGGATTGCATTGAATCTCTAGATTGCTTTGGGTAATATACTCATTATCACGATATTGATTCTTCCAGTCCAAGAACATGGTATCTCTCCATCTGTTTGTGTCATCTTTGATTTCTTTCATCAGTATCTTATAGTTTTCTGAGTACAGGTTTTTTGCCTCCTTAGGTAGGTTTATTCCTAGGTATTCTTTTTGTTACAGTGGTAAATGGGGTTGTTTCCTTAATTTATCTTTCTGATCTTTCATCGTTAGTGTATAGGAATGCAAGAGATTTCTGTGCATTAACTTTGTATCCTGCATCCTTATCAAATTCACTGATTAGCTCTAGTAGTTTTCTGGTAGCGTCTTTAGGATTTTCTATGTATAGTATCATGCCATCTGCAAACAGTGACAGTTTTACTTCTTCTTTTCCAATTTGGATTCCTTTTATTTTTCTTCTCTGATTGCTGTGGCTAGGACTTCCAGAACTATGTTGAATAATAGTGGTGACAGTGGACATCCTTGTCTTGTTCCTGATCTTAGAGGAAATGTTTTCAGTTTTTCACCACTGAGAATGATGTTGGCTGTGGGTTTATTGTATATGGCCTTTATTATGTTGAGGTAGGTTCCTTCCAGGCCCACTTTCTGGAGAGTTTTTATCATAAATGGTATTGAATTTTGTCAAAAGGTTTTTCTGCATCTATTGAGATGACCATATGGTTTTTATTCTTCAATTTGTTAATATGGTGTATCACACTGATTGATTTACGTATATTGAAGAATCCTTGCATCCTTGCAATAAATCCCACTTGATCATGGTGAATGATCCTTTTAATGCGTTGTTGGATTCTGTTTGCTAGTATTTTGTTGAGGACTTTTGCATCTCTATTAATCAGTGATATTGGTCTGTAATTTTCTTTTTTTGTGATATCTTTGTCTGGTTTTGGTATCAGGGTGATGGTGGCCTCATAGAATGAGCTTGAGGGTGCCCCTTCCTCTGCAATTTTTTGGAAGAGTTTGAAAAGGAGAGGTGTTAGTTCTTCTCTAAATATTTGCAACTGACAAGAGATTAATCTCCAAAATATACAAACAGCTCATGCAGCTCAATATCAAAAAAAAAAATAATCCAACAAAAAATCGGAGGAAGGTCTAAATAGACATTTCTCCAAAGAAGACATCCAGATGGCCAAAAAGCACATGAAAAGATGCTCAATATCATTAATATTAGAGAAATGCAAATCAAAACTACAATGAGGTGTCACCTTACACCACTCAGAATGGCCATCATCAAAGAAATCTACAAGCAATAAATGCTGGAGAGAGTGTGGAGAAAAGGGAATCCGCCTACACTGTTGGTCAGAATGTAAATTGGCACAGCCACTATGAAGAACAGTATGGAGGTTCCTTAAAAAACTAAAAATAGAACTAGCATATGGTTCAGCAATCCCACTCCTGGGCATATACCCAGAGAAAACCATAATTCAAAAAGATGTATGCCCTGCAGCATACATCTGCACTGCTGCTGTGTTCACTGCAGCACTATTTACAATAGCCAGGACATGGAAGCAACCCAAATGTCCATCAACAGAGGAACGGATAAAGAAGATGTGGTGCATATATACAATGAAATATTATTCAGCCACATAAAAGAACAAAATAATGCCATTTGCAGCAACATGGATGGACCTAGAGATTGTCATACTGAGTGAAGTAAATCAGACACAGAAAGACAAATATCATATGATATCACTTATATGTGGAATCTAAAACAATAAAAAAGGATACAAATGAACTTACTCACAAAACAGAAGCAGAGTCACAAATGTAGAAAACAAATTTATGGTCACCAGGGGATAACAGGAGGGAGGGATAAATTGGGAGATTGGGATTGACATATACACACTAATATATATGTACAATAGATAACTAATAAGAACCTGCTGTATAGCATACTCTGTAACGGTCTATATGGAAAAGAATCTAAAACAAAAAGAAAGAGTAGATATGTGTATGTATAACTGATTCACTTTGCTGTACACCTGAAACTAACACAACATTGTAAATCAACTATACTCCAATAAAATTGTTTTAAAAAGTAAAATGAATCTTAAATATTAATTTAAGAGGGAGGAATAGTATCAAGTATATAGGTTATTTTCCTGAATTCTCCATTCAAAGTTGAAAACTGTCATACTGAGATTTTACTTAAAGCTTGAAATAAATAGATGGACAAAGGCATACTAAGTAAACATAAATATAAAGCAAGTATTATAATATTAATACCAGACAAGATAGACTTTAACATCAAACAACAAAAGAATACGAAGAATATAAAATAATAATAAAGGTATTATAAACAAATGTATATGTGTACATACATAAAGAGTGGGAGATAAAAGGCAAAAACTTTTGCACAAATAATTTTGAAGCTAGAAATAATAAAATCTAACAAAAACAAAAGGAAACAACAGGAAAAATGTAATACATTTCCCAAATCAAATAGGACTAATTACATAAAAAATAAGGTCAAAAGTCCGCCTGCCGATGCAGGGGACACGGGTTCGTGCCCCGGTCTGGGAAGATCCCACATGCCGCAGAGCGGCTGGGCCCATGAGCCATGGCTGCTGAGCCTGCGCATCCTGAGCCTGTGCTCCGCAATGGGAGAGGCCACAACAGTAAGAGGCCCGCGCACCGCAAAAAAAAATAAAATAAAATAAGGTCAAAAATGAATTAAAATTGTAATCAAAATCTTTATTTAACGTATATGAGAAATTTTATATCCCTCAGCCAAAGAATCTATGTATTACTTTGAATGACCATAGAACATTTTAAAAAGCAAATCTTGTTTCCCACCCATTTTCAAATTCATCCAGTTAAATAAATGAGATTTTACAGACAATATCTTCTGAGAGCAATTCAATAAAATGACTAAAGAAGTTAAAATTCCCTGAATGTCAGAAATTAAGACACAATCCTTAAATAGTCCTTAAATCAAGGGTACTATAAAAATGGGAATTATAAATTATCAAGGAAGCAGTATAAAAGAGAACATCTCATATAAAACTTGTGGGAAAAAGCATATACTGTGAATAAGTAAGTTTATCATCATTAAATGCCTTCTTTACTAATGAAGAAAATTAGTGAACCAGGTACTAATATTATGGAATTTAAAGAGGCTATAAAGAGCTAAAACTAAAATTCATGAAACACATCCCTATAATATTAAAATGAAAAAAAATAAATCCATAATGAATTTCTGTTAAATCATAAAACAGGTAAAACTCTTAAGAAAGTGATTAAGGAAAAAAAATAAATACTGAGAATAAAATTATGCAGGATTATAAATAAGAAGATATATATGTGATATACATACAATGTATAATATATATTGTATATATACTATATATACAATGCATATTGTGTATATAGTATAGATATGTTACATATATAATATATATAATATACATAATATATACAATAAGCATTTATTGAAAAATTATTGAAATACATAAAGATTATTGACAAATATATATTATATACATTATATTATATATAATATATATACAATGATCTGTATATATATTCTTATAATATATAATACAGATTACTGAAAAATTAGAAGCTTCATAAGAGTAATAAACAGCCAGTCAGAGCAAAATATTTTCACAATTAACAGTCAAAAGAATTTTACCAATATACAACTTACCCAATTTGATAGGAAAATGTAGAAATTTTGAATCTAGTTTCTATAAAAGATTATTTTAAAAGTGATTTAAAAACTGTTCTTTGAACACAAAAAATAAATGATTTCACAGAGAAATTCTAAAATAATTTTAAGAAATAGGTAATGGTAACATTATTTAAGTTCTTCTAGAGCATAGAGAATGATGAAACATCCCCCTAAATCACTTTATAAATCTTACTTGGCTTTAACAGCCAAAACTGGTAAAACATTTGTATTAATAATATAGACCAAACTCACTTATGAATGTAGATACTAATATTCTACAAAACAATAGCAAATGGAATCCAACCATATGTTTTAAAATGCTATATTATAGCTAACAAATATTCATTACTGGAGTGAAAAAATGGTACAATATTAGATAAATATATCAATGTAATCTATACCAGTAACAAACAAAAAGAGCAGAACCATAGATTCTTATTTATAGGTGATGAAGAATCAACTGAAATATATGTCAGTTTATTATACTTATAATATTACACATAATATATAATATAAATTCTAAATATAATATGAATACAAGAAAACTAAGTATAACTAAGAAAAATTACCAAACACTAGCAATTAGAACTTGCTCTTGCAGCCATTATGGGAAAATAGGGACCAAGTTTACACAATTAACAAGTAGAAAACTGGAATATGATATATAAAAAATGGCTTTCAGATCTTGGACAAGAGGCAGAACAAGAAAAGAAGTAAGATAAACAAGGTGGGCACTACAATGGCCTAGAGAAAGCATTCATACTACAGTTCGGGGAGAATTAACCCAAACAGAGCAGGGTAGTCTCTATGAGCTGAGGAAAGAGAGCTCATAGATGGGGAGGCCAGAGAAGCTGGAGTTGGTGGATTGAAATATCAAAGAGGAGGGAGCTACACAGAGAATTCTGGAAATCTGCAAAACAACCCTTTTGATTCGTTTGTCTGAGTATTGATTTGTTTATGCAAGGGAGGTAACTACCCAAAGTTGAGAAAAAAACCTCTGGAAAGGAATAGCCAGAAAACCCCACAGGTTACATAGGGTTTGTGCTCCAGCCAGGCAGAGCAAAAAGACTTCTTAATAGATGGAGCACCAAGGACAATTCTAATAAGTATATTGCCCTGGTGATGGAGCCAAATTAGCCCTGCACCAAATGCTGTCTGAACCTTACCTAGTATAGCTGAAAATCAAATTTTGAAATGTAAATTATATGTAAGCACACATAAGTAACGTATGTGTGTTCCTGAAAAAAGCCCAACAATATTTTAAAAATAATGACAAAATCAAGCACCAACTGTATAAAATTTAAAATGTCTGCCATCCATTTAAAAATAATGAGGCACGTAAAAAATAATATACAACCCATAAGTTGAGAAAAATTAATCAATAGAAGTAGATCTGGAAATGGCAGCAATAATAGATTTATCATATAAAGATATTTAAAACAGCTACACAGAATTCCACCATATATTCAAGAAACTTAAAAGTGATAAAGAGAGACATGGAAGATATATATTTTCAAAATAACCAATCAGATATGTGGAAATAAAAATATATGTAATTTTTGGGCTTCCCTGGTGGCACAGTGGTTGAGAATCTGCCTGCTAATGCAGGGGACACAGGTTCGAGCCCTGGTCTGGGAAGATCCCACATGCTGCGGAGCAACTGGGCCCGTGAGCCACAACTACTGAGCCTGCGCATCTGGAGCCTGTGCTCCGCAACAAGAGAGGCCACGATAGTGAGAGGCCTGCGCACCGCGATGAAGAGTGGCCCCCACTTGCCACAACTAGATAAAGCCCTTGCACAGAAACGAAGACCCAACACAGCCAAAAATAATTAATTAATTAATTAATAAACTCCTACTCCCAACATCTAAAAAAAAAAAAATATATATATATATATATGTAATTTTTAAAATGTAGTCCAAGAAGAAGGGGAGGTGGGCAATAATAACAGTTGGAAAAAAACAATGCACAAAATGTTTCCAAACTTGATGAAAACTATAAATCTACACGTCCATGAATCCCAACAAACTCCAAGGAGAAGAAACATGAAAGGAAATAACAACACAATGCATCATAATCAAATTGCTGCAAAGTGTAATTTTGAAAAATAATAATTGTAGGATGGAAGAAAAAAAGATGCATTTTCTACAAAGAAACAAAGATAGGAATAGTGGCAGATTTTTGTAAAAACCACACAGGCCAGAGGACAACAGAGTGTCATCTTTAAAGGCACTAAGTAATGTTTGTAAAAATGTTTAAAAGCTGTTGACCTGGAATTCTATACACAGCAAAAATATCCTTCAACAAATGAGGCAAGATAAAGATTTATTCAGACAGACAAAACAAAATAATTAATTTTTTAAGAGAAAGAATTTTTTAATGTTTTTCAACTTAATAGGATATGAAAAGAC
Source organism: Delphinapterus leucas (assembly GCF_059928025.1). Taxonomy (NCBI): domain Eukaryota; kingdom Metazoa; phylum Chordata; class Mammalia; order Artiodactyla; family Monodontidae; genus Delphinapterus; species Delphinapterus leucas. The sequence goes on from NC_143132.1 coordinate 34,279,985, forward strand.
GTGACCTAGATAAATTTGCAGCAGAAGGGTACAAGAAAAGACCAGAATTTGGTAGAGAAAGAAAGAATCAAATAGAGTCAAATTCATAACAATAGAATGGAAAGAAACCCCAAATTTCATAGAATATTTAAAATTCACATCTGAGATAATAAAGTGCTAAAATGCTACTGCTGGGACTTGATACAGTACAATGGGTAGAAAGACTTTAATTTTTTTCCACAATTTAGATTGCAATACATAATGTGAATATATAAAAATATAATTATATTTATTCAGTTTTAACCTGTCTCTTTCAGGCAAATCACTGTTCTACTTTGAATTCCCTGTTCTTCAACCAAAATGACCATTCAGTATTCCTCTTACCAACTCACAGGTATCTCTGTTCAAAGTATTTTCTCCATTTCACACCCCTCTCTCCCTACCACTAAAGATTAAACACTGTTGTCTCAGTAGTAGATGATTAAAGTCTGAACATGATATCTTCTTCCTTTATACGTTAGGGTAGACACTTTGGATGATTATGTGGAAGTATGATCTTTATTATCCTAGACTATATTCTTTAAAATGAATTGGAGAAAAAGAAAAAAGAAAAAAAGAGAAAATTTTATTTAAACTGAATTGAATTACCATTATCACTATCATTTTCTAACATTGTAAATTCTAGAGAATACTGTGACAAGAAAAAAAGGCAATTAAAATAAATATTAGAAAATGAGAGAAAAAACTATCACACACTGTAACTGGTATAACTGAATATGTACAAAAAATTCAAGAGACTGAGAATTTGGTAGAGTAACTGGATATGAGAACAACATATAAAAGTCAATGACTTTTTCTATTCCTACAGTAATCAACTACACACAGAAATGGAAAAAAATATCATTTAATTTATAAGACCAACAAAAGCTATAAAATTCAATGGAAGAAAATTAGCAAAAATTTCACAGGGCCAATAATGAAGAAAACTATAAAATCATAATGAAGGGAGTAAATCTGAACACAGAAAGACTTCCCATAACCCTGTATGGAAAGCATTAAGTGTCAAACAAAAAAGTCACTTTTCTTAAAATTCATATAAAATTAATGCAATTCTAATTAAATTATACATTTCCTTGCAGAAATGAATAAAATATTCTTAAAATTTATATAGAAAATTATAATAGCCAGGAAACCTATGAGAAGATAAGAGCAAGGCCCTGACTTTTTATATATTATAACTATAAAACACTATAATCAAATCAATATTTTGTTATATAAACAGACAAATAGATCAGGGAATTAGAGTCGAGGGGAAAAAATGTGTATGTGTGTGTCTGTGTATGTATCAATCACAGAATGTCAGTTAAATGGGAAAAAAATGTTTATTTAATAATTAGCTTTGTATAATCATCCTATCTCTGCTAAATAAAAATGAATAAATTTCAAATAAATTAACAACATGAATATTAAAATCATTGTAACAAATATTATTAAAAATCTAGAAGGATGCTTGTACAGTTTAAGGATGAAGAAAAATTTTTAACAAATCAGTATACGAATATCTATAAAAAAAACCAGACTACCTTGACTATACAACTTTTAAATACTTCAATGCTATTAGTTAATCAAACAATGATACATTTGGAGGGAAAACTACAAGTGGGATGATCAGTTTATGTGTTTAAAAATATGGAGATAAATTATAGAAAACTAAAGTTAAAATGTACAAAAATATATTAGAAGGTGCTCAAACTCCTTAATAATATGGAGAATAAAAAGTACACTAAAATTAGGTAATATTTTACACCCATTTTTTTCTAGAAAAAGCAATAAAAACAATGATAACACACTACTGGTGGGAATGTTGGAAAAACAGTTGTATCATAAATTGTTGACAGAAATGTTAAATTTCACAACCTTTTTTGGAAAGCCATATGGCAACATGTATCAAAAATTTAAAAGTACACATACCCGGGCTTCCCTGGTGGCGCAGTGGTTGAGAGTCTGCCTGCCGATGCAGGGGACACGGGTCTGTGACCCGGTCCGGGAAGATCCCACATGCCGCGGAGCGGCTGGGCCTGTGAGCCATGGCCACTAAGCCTGCGCCTCCGGAGCCTGCACTCCACAACGGGTGAGGCCACAAGAGTGAGAGGCCCGTGTACCACAAAAAAAAAAAAAGTACACATACTCTTCAATCCAGCAATAGCAATAATAATCATGACAATTAACATTTGCATAAAGCTTATTTTGTGTCACTCATGTATTCTAAGCACTTTATGTAATTGGTTCATTTAATCCTCATAACAATTCTCTGATGGATTTACTACTATTATTCCATTTTACAGATAAGCGAATTGAGAACAAAAACTTGTCTGAGAAAATGCCAAAGGTGGTCTGAATGCAGGAAACCTGACTCCAGAATCATACTTCTAAAAACTTCATTGTTTTGCTTATATTTCACTTCTAGGAATCTAGTCATAGAAAGAAAAGTGAGTTTTTAGTAAACTGTTGTTAAGCAGAACTGATGCTCTTAGATGATATATATTGGGGAAAAATCAAAGTCCTGAACAAAGAAAACAAAATGTTAATTAATAAGGGAGTGTTGAAAATGCACAGTACATCTAGAGCATGGAATGTCATAAAGTCATTAATCAACATAATTTAGAACAATAATTGATGTTTTGGAAGGATTTGAACAAAGTATTCTTGGAAGGAAAAACAAGATACAGAGGCTGTGTCTATTATAATTTCATTATTTTAAACTACAATAATAAGAAAAGGTATAGAGATAGATGATGATGATAGATTAGATAGATGATAAATGATAGATAAATAGAGAGATAGATGGATAGATAGGATAGAAAGACAAAACACAAAAGATATTAAGAAAGTAGAGAGGGAGGAAAGATGGAAGGGAGGCAGGGCGGGAGGAAGAAAGGGAGGAAAAAAATGTAAAGCAGAGAGAGAAAAATGAAAGGATCTATCAACATTATTCCTGGGTGATCTGGAAGACGTTGATTGGAGAGAAGAGAATGATCAAGCACATAAGAAAAAATAAAATTGTTCAAAACTCTCTAGTACATATGACATGGCCCCATTCATGTAAAATGACATATATGTGGGTATGCAGAGAGAAAATAGGAAAGTCTATGCAGTTAAATATCTATCAGAATTGAGAAAGCAAAAGAATATCCATAAGACCTAGATCTTGGTGAAGAGGACAGAAGATATAAGATGAGCCTTTTCCATACACACTTTTATATTATTTTGTTCTCTTTCATATGTGTTACTTCAGCAATTTTAAAGCATCAAATTAAAACCCCTTTATATATAAGTAAATTAAAATCTATTAGAATATATGCAATGAAAAAGCTTTAGCCCTTGAGCTATCATGACCCATATATACCACTTCCTTCAAAAATACTTAGAACTACAAAATTTAAATATTCAAGAACAAATAGCCCATGACTAAAATCATAATAGTACTTGCATGAAGAAAATCACTGATTATAACGACTTGATACTACATAACAATACTAATGATCATTAGTATTACTGTAAAAGAACAATTATCACACCAATATACTAATATGGTTTAATTATACAAAGAGGCGGTGCTTTTAAATATTAATGAAATCATCATTTAATCAAAAGCTTGTTTTAAAAGTCCACAAAAAATGAATGCACCTAGCATCATTAGCATACAAACTATGTATATATTTAAGACAACATATATAATTTTGTCAATATAAGTAAACAATAGTCAATTTTTGCAACTCCAAATGAACAATATAAAATACCAGCAAAACACTCAGGCTAGTGGATCTGACTCTGATGTATGCCTCTGCAGAAAAATATAGACAGTTCCATCTTGTATATGGTTCCTAACAATAAATAATTAGTATTTCACAAGAGTAAAAGAGCATCTCTAGAACATCCCTGTAGAATCTTCTTAATGTCTTTGCACCATTTGTTGAGGAACTCATATATTCCAGTTTCTTGAAGAAGATTTATGTACCTGCATGTGGTGTATGTGTATAAATAGAGAGAGTATAGGGAGAGGTGTTTTGAAATTGCCATAGAAGTTAAATTCTCCCCATAAATAAAATTATTTTCTTTGTATCTTTGGAAAGGCATCCTATGTGACAGCTGAAAATTATTTCTGAGCTCATATAAAAAGGTCATCACTAGAGAGATATCTGATCAGACACCCAGGGCAGTTGACAAGCTTATCCACTCTGATGTCAAAACCAAAATCTTTAAGGGATTGGCACACTTTGATACTTCTTGCTACCTAGGAAGATGGGATTTAAGTTTAGTGGAAAGAGGTGTGTCTACCGAGGCAAAGTGCTGGTCATCTGTTAATGAAAAGTGTAGTGTAGTAGAACGACTAGAGCTCTAGAAAATAAAAAACCTGGCACGGGGCTTCCCTGGTGGCATAGTGGTTGGGAGTCCGCCTGCCGATGCAGGGGACACGGGTTCGTGCCCCGGTCCAGGAAGGTCCCACATGCCGTGGAGCGGCTACGCCCATGAGCCGTGGCTGCTGAGCCTGCGCGTCCAGAGCCTGTGCTCTGCAACTGGAGAGGCCACAACAGTGAGAGCCCCGCGTACCGCAAAAAAAAAAAAAAAAAAAAAAAAAAAAAAAGACCTGGCACGACCAGTAAATCCCCTCTGTGGCTTTGGCTTAGCCATTTAGCTTCCTTGTACCCTGTTTCCTTTACTCTATAATGAGGGCTTTGTAACTTATCAATATTTTACTGACTTTTGCTTAAAAGAAAGACTGAGTTCCTCAGATGTTAATGGCAGCACTAAGCCATATCAATTTAGGAAACACTGCTGATCCAGTGAACATCATGGTACTAAACACTGTGTGAAGTCATGAATTAGATAAATCAGTTTAAATGGTTTAATTCCAAAACCTGTTTCATTACAGATAATTCTGTTTTTATTTTTTGCTCAGAGCTTTGAGACTTTACAGAATATAATTTGGGAAATAATGTGCTAAATAATATTTAATGTCCCTTCCAGGCATAAGCACACATGATTTATTAAATTAATCATTCAAACTGAGTAGAAATGTTATATCACCATTATTTTTTATTTTTATTTTTTGCGGTAAGCGGGCCTCTCACTGTTGTGGCCTCTCCCATTGCGGAGCACAGGCTCCGGACGCGCAGGCTCAGCGGCCATGGCTCACAGGCCCAGCCGCTCCGCGGCATGTGGGATCCTCCCGGACCGGGCCACGAACCCGTGTTCCCTGTATCGGCAGGTGGACTCTCAACCACTGCGCCACCAGGGAAGCCCCTCACCATTATTTTTTCATTAGAAACTTGACACAATTTTTCACATTTAGCAATGTCCTGAAATAATACGGACTAAGGAAGAGAGCATTTTCTCTCTTGTAACATAAAAAAAAGAAAAAGAAGTTTTGTGCCTGTAACTTTTTTCTTAAGAAAAAGAAGTTTTGTGCCTGTAACTTTTTTCTTCTACTCATCTACCCACCAATTTTACTTAACATTTATTTTTGTACGTAAACACATTTCCTAGTATAACATATTAGTATGGCTACGAAAAATATTTATTATATTCCATTAAGTAGTGATATACTTAATGTATTTTTTCAAAATGTATGTTATTTGTTTGAATCTGGGGCTGAGAATTATAGAACTAGAGTGATGTTCCTCCCCATCCAACTAAAAATGACAGACTTTTTCTTAATATAAATGGTTCCAAAGCAGTGCTCACAGGTATACTGAATATGTAAGAATCCAAAATTAATTATTTCCCTGCCCTCTTGAAATACTCCTGAGCCCAGAAGGTAACTGTCATAAAAGGAACTTAATTTATACTAATTTTAAAATAACCTGGCTATGGCAAAGCATGACCAGGAGCTGCCTGCAGCCACAGTCCTACATTCAGTTTATGTTTAATGAACTATTTTGGGTATATAATGAGAATTGCCCAGCTCCCCTAGATCTGCACTATCTTGAGCAGCTTCCAAGGCTTTGAGAGTTTAAGCAAAGAAACGGTGAGAGGCAGAAAAAATAAATGGTTTCTGATAATTGCCCCTTTGGCACCAAACAGAAGGGTGAGGTAGGCATGGCTGAGCCAACTTGACTCTGCAGAACGTATGCTCACCCAGAGTCAGGGCAACATACAGCACCTCTTCAGTTACACGTTTTCCTTCTGTCTTCCGCTCTGTTAAGTTTTTATTTAAATGCAGAGATCTGACTGGAACATCAGAGAACTGCTTTCCATGGAGTGGATATCCAATTATTATGACAATAGTCAGCAAAGAAAAATTAATTTTATATGAAAAGTGACAAAGCTCAAACAAAATGTGACCTTGAATACAGATGTATTTATATTGAGGAAAGATACTGCCCTTTCTTCTCAGTCACTCAAATATTAGTTTAGTTACACAGGGAATGTGCTTTCTTGTAAATTTATTTTACGTTTTAAGTATTTTAAATATTTAGGTACCTTATTTTTCACATCAAACCTGAAAAATTTTCCTCAAAACATGGAAAACTTTAAAGGCGTTACTAGACTCCTAGGCCATACTGGATATTTCTCACACCATTTAAAAGTCTTTTTCATTAGGGAACAGAAATGTATCATCATAAGGCAAATATGAGCATAGCTTGTTCTAGGAAGAGGAGGAAGGAAAGCTGGGGCAAATGTAAAGGGGTGAAGGGGAGGGGTGAGACCATATGAAGAACTATTAGCAATGTTCAGGGGTTTGATTTTTATTCTACTGGCATTAAGCCACTGTAGCACTTATAAACATAGTAGCATGATATTGATTCATCAGGTGAAGAAATCACTTGGTCTGCAAACTGGAAAATGGATGTTAGAGTAGGGTGGCGTGATGATATTTTGCACTAGTACAAAAATATTAGAAATGAGGGGAATAAAGAAATTCAGAATATATTTTTAGTGGTGCTGAAAGATGTGCCCATCGACTGGATATTGGTGGGTGAAGAGTCAGTTGTTAATCAGTTATGATACCCTGGACCACTCCTTGTTAGATCTGGGGACAGTATGGTGTTGAGGGGAATTATTGGGCTGATTGATAGACTAGAGACAATGATAACACTCCTAGTTCCTTCTCAGTTAGGCTGCAAATGCTCCCCATGTCTCTATCCCTCTATAAAATGGCCTTCATGTTGCCTTCCTACTTGAGAATGCTATGAATGCTCCACACTGCAATCCATGTTACTGCTCATTGTTTTCATGCAACTCCTTTTTCTGTCTTAATTGCATTATGCTATGCTTGTTCCTATTGAATAATAGGAACATTCAGTTCCATTTGTTTTTCATAACTTCACCAATTTATCAAAGTCAACTGAATCCAATCTTATCCTCCCAAGGTGCTGACCTTCCCTTTTATCCCTTTTTGTTCTCATGTGTATTCCTAATAAGGTAAATTTTCTCCTCTGTCATTTAGATTCTGGATTCTTCTTTCAGTATTGATCTCCACTATTCACTCACTTTTCCCATGGCCCATTGATAATCATGCTTTTAAAATCCCTTGCTTCCTATTGGTTTTTTTCTGTGAAATGGTTTTAACTTTTAAGACAAAAAAGTTATGCTTCTGAAAGATATATTACAATCAATATTCTACACAAAATTCTATATCCAACACCCTGGATTCAGGACAGTATTAATCAAGGCTCATTGTAGAAACATGAGGCTTCATACTGTAAATTCTGCCCATATGAACACATATTTCACATTGTGGTAAATCTTATAGTTGTAGGAAGTAAATTTACAAGTATGAAATTTATAGTTTTACAGTAACCAGCATAGATGGGATAGTTTAAAAATCACATATATAAAATGTTTATTAAAATCATACATATTAAAATATATATATTAAATATGTATTCAAAATATATATTAGTAAAATGTATCTCACAGTATCACTTCTAATGTTGGTTTGACTATTTCCCCTTTGTTTGCTTTTACTAAATGCCCCTTTTTGATAAATGCCGGAGTAAAGAGAGAAAACAAGTGTTAAAATGTCTATTTTTCTGCATTGAACATACTGTATTTATTCCCATTTCTATTCTTTTATATACAATACAAATATATGCATAGTCAATATTAGGAATATAATCTAATGTATAATGTCCTTTGCTTATGTTAAATACACGACCTTTAAATAATAACTATTTTAATCTTGCAAACTCCAATCTGCAGAGAATAAATGTCTAATTACATGGGGAAAATAATTTAAAATAAGACTGATCTTTCTCTATGATTGCATATTGTATGTTTTTAGTTAGAAAAAAGTTAATATAAACCTGTGAACACAGATAAGCATTTTAAAATATCAGTATGTGTCCAACTTAATATGGTTTACTATTATAATAGTAATATGGTTTACTATTCTGGATCAATGACTGCTTTCTATACATTAATGCTAATATATCAAACTGTGTAAGAGTATGACATTTTATAGCAATGAGCAATTCTTTTATTTGTCATTGTAAAATTAAACATGGAAGATTTAGCTTTGAATGCTAAAAGAAATCTACTAATCTACCTAAAAATACACTAACAGCATGAAGTAACACAGTATAGAATGCAATTTTTCTAAAGATTCTCATTGATATTATATGAAAGTTTATTTCCAAGCTTTCTCAAAATTCCTCAATGTATCCTAAATAACATATCTATAAAGTAGTTTATATATTCATGTGTTTGCCCTTGTGTGTAGCTTGACTGTAGTAATCATTTCACTATGCATGTGTATATCAAGTCATCATATTGAACAATTTAAACATATACAATTTTTATTTTAAAAAATAAAAGAAAATATAAAAAGAAACATTTTGCCCTAATAGAAAATGTATATTAATTAAAATAGCAAATATAAACTCTCCCAATGTTAGACTTAATTTTATATATTTCTTTTAGGCAAATAAAATAATATGATAAATACATCAACTATACCTCAATAAAAAATATGATAAATATATATTATGTGACTAAAAACAATAATTGTTTTCTAACAAATATCTTTAACATGACTAGAAGCAATGATTCTTCATATTTCCATCCTTGAGTCAGTAAATTTATTTCCTTTTCCTTATGTATCCATCTTCAGAAAATTAAAACTTAGAATTTATCAGTGGAATAAAATAGGGTATCAACAAAACATTATAACATGACTACAATAAACCATAGGCAGAGGAAATGTGTAAAAGTTCTAAGAATGAAATTTAAATTCTTTCTATTAGACCTTAGATATGACATCAATCACTAATATTGGGAATATGCTCAAAATAACAGCATGTCAATTACTGTACCCACAGTTCAAAGGCACGTTGGGACAATTCTTATGACAGGAATTTTCTTATATACACAATAATAAATGTCTCAATTTTGTGACAGGTTTTATAAATTATTTTGGCTATATAAAACCACGCTGTCACTCTTCAAATACAAATGTATGAAACATTATTTTAGTCAGGTGAAGACTTCATCATTAAAAGCCTTGAAATAAATTACTTGAAGAATGTATTTTTAAAAGCAGGCATTCAGCAAGAAGTCAATTGGTCCTAGAAAGTGTAATGGTTGTCTTTATGAAAAGTCAGTCATCTTAAAAATGATGGCATCAAAAGTTGGAAGTAGTGATCATGGAAAAGAAACAATTACGGAAGAAAATTATTTTGGGTGACATAATTATATGTGTCCTTCTATGCTCATCATTATTTGAGTCACTTATTTAAAAATAGAATTTTATTGTTCCATCAAATATTAAAGAAAAAGCTTTCTAACATTTTCTTGATATACATAGTTCAAACTCTTAACACTTATTAAAATGATAGTGGTGACAATTTTATCTTCCTTGATAATGTTGGTTATGCTAATTAGAAAAGTATCTGCATAATTTTAGTAAAATATTAAGAAAAGAAGGGAGGTCAAAAAGTTGATGGAATGTTCTACATCTGCCCTGTCTAATATGACGGTACTATCAAGACTATTGAAATTAAAGTTAAAATAATTAAAATTAAATAAAATTAAAAACACTACCGACATTTAAAGTGATCATGTTTCTACAGTCTACAGCATTGGACAGTGCACATACAGAGCAGCTTCATCATTGCAGAATTTTCTCTTGGACAGAATCAAATAGGACTTTCTACATACCTTGAATTCTCAAGTAAAAGTCAATTTGTTTCCATATGTTGCTTATGAATTCCATACACGAAGTGAGATGAAATTAAATAATATGATGATGTCTTCTTAAAGGTGAATACAGTTAAAAGGTATTCAGTTTGGATGTAATTCCTTTTCAGAGGGCCAGAAGACAGGAAAGCAATTCTAACCCTAAATATCAGTGATTTGTAAGTTTTTCACAATAAAGAAGGAATCATCTGTATTAAAAGACCGATATTCACACTACCAATTGATAACACAAATTCAATGTTAGACTCAATCTTATATACAGTTAAGTCCCCTAGATACAAACCTTCAAGTTGCAAACTTTCAAAGATGTGAACATGTGTTTGCATTTCCAATCACATAAGCTCATTTATGTGTCTGGCATACATTGTCATGTGTGTGCATCCTCTACAAGTGGTTGTACTTTTGTGTACTTTACTGTACAGTACTGTATAGAGTACAGCAGTACAGTATCTTTATTTCAAGCTATATCTGCAAGAGGACGACTTCATTGAACTCCTTGCTGTGCAACAAGGGGAGCTTACTGATGAAGACCTGATGGAACTGGAGGCTCAGAGAAAGGACGAAGAGAGACAAAAGGAAGAGGTAACTAAAGAACCGAAGAGATTCATGACGCAGAAAATGGCAAGGGGATTTTCTTTATTTGAGGAGGCATCGTTAGTTTTTGAGACACAGGACCCTAGAACAGTACTCGAAGGTTGCAGCAGCCTTTCAGAATGAAATCCAGGGTTACTGTGTCATCTATCATGGGAAAAAAAGAGCTACTACCCAAACATCACTGGATCGCTTTTTCAAGAGGGTAGATAGAATTGAATCCAGCAAGGAACCAGAACCTGTGCCATCAACATCAGGCGTGAGTGAAATTGCAGTTCGTCCTCCGTCTCCTATTGCTGATGATCCTTCAGCTCTACCATCTCCCCCCTCCTCTCCCTCCTCCAGTCAGTAACTTCTTGCCTGTTCACTTGATGCCGGTCCCTGTATGTCAGTTGTTGTACTGTACTACTGTACTTTTCAAGGTACTGGACTGTAAGATTAAAAATTTTTTTGTGTGTTTGTTTTTTTATGTATTATTTGAGTGAAAAGTATTATAAACCTATTACAGTATAGTACTACATAGACGATTGTGTTAGTTGGGTACCTTGGCTAACTTTGTTGGACTTACGAACAAATTGGACTCATGAATGCACTCTCGGAATGGAACTCGTTTGTATGTAGGGCACTTACATATTTGAAATGTAGGGATGCATTTATAAAGAATTATTAACAAAAGTCCTCTAACGAATGTCTTTTGCTAGGAGGGACATGGAACAGGAATCACAAAGTTTCAGTGATGAAATGAATGCTTCTATGGACAAACACAATTACAATCTGCTTCAGTAATTTCTTCACACCTAGATCAAAACTGCTGATTAAACACTCTATATCAAGCATGTCATCACTGTATATCAACATTCTATATACAGTATGCCAAAGCTTCTAGAGAATACCACTCTCTAGAGTTAGCCAATCAATTAGCAAATATATAAGCTCTGATTTTCAGGGTAAGGAGGGAAGATAATTTGCTTAAAGCTGACCCTTTAGACCCTTTGACAACTCTGAATCAATCCACCGACCTATTATCATATTCAAAATGTTGGAAGTAGTTGGAGCCTATTATGTACATATGCCAATATAACGTGAATTTAACACATAATTTTATTCATCAAAGGAATGTCAAAAAGAATCTGCTTATCTTATTACAGCCTCATCTTTTTAAATACATAAATCATGGAGGTCTTTTTCTGGGGGTGTCTCTCCTTTTTATGTGGTTGTGATGGTAAAACATATGTTGAATGCTTTTGATTAAAAGTTTTAGAAAATTATTTATTAACATATATGTTTATATATGTAAGGTATGGAACCAAAAAACAAATAGATAAAAGTAAGGATGTCTGGAGGTGAGAGAAAGAATAAGAGAGGGTGCAGAAATAGATTGGATCTGGATGGTAGCTCCCTATACCCATGGCCAGAGTGGAGATGAAAGTTAGCATCTATGGAGTGGTCTGGAATGTATGGTCATTCCAAGACCAGGCAGAGGATCAGAGAAGTACTGCAGATGAGGAGAGTTTCAGAGAAAAACTCAGTAAGGGTCAGAAATAAAGGCAGTCAAGCACCAAGGGGCAGTGACAGGGGCAGTGACGGGGCAGTAGGTGTGAATGGACCCAAGAACAAATTTCAATAGAGAAATGAAGATAATGGATTTAGCAGTAAGGGATTATGATACAAGTATCATTGATTTAAAAGTATGTAAAACCTCAAGCAGTTAATGATATGCTCATAAATTATTGAGATTATATTATATATAAATTTTTCTGGAATATTATACATTCCATTAGAAATCATCAACAATCTGTAATTAGCTTTTATTATGACTTGAAACATTAAAGTCCATGGTGTCCATGGCGTTTTTCTTCAATTCATCCTTTGTCAGTCACCAAATACATTATTTTTT